>NC_053165.1:126175754-126265754 GCF_016835505.1 Polypterus senegalus | reverse complement strand
GTCCTTCACCCGTGAATATTTACGGCAGTGTTTGTATTGGATTGCGCTGATGGGCGGCCTTATATGGGCAGGCACTAAATTACAAACGCTAGTGGCAGCCTGTCTATGAACTTAATTTAATATAAACTTACGGTTCACGCCGTGCTTTGTTTCCGCAATAGCTGTACTTATGAATATGCTTGTATGCATCATTTGCTTCATAATGTTTTTCTGCCTTCTCAATTGTGAAATGGCGTTTTGTGCTCATCGCTGTTTGGAGTTCTTCCTTGTTCTCTACGTACTTACGTAGGGCGTGATGATGTCACCGAAACTCCGCCCCATCTCAACTCAACTCCATTACATTATATGGAAAAATTAGCTTCCAGTTATGACCCTTACGCGTAGAATTTCGAAAAGAAACCTGCCCAACTTTTGTTAGTAAGCTGTAAGGAATAAGCCTGCCAAATTTCAGCCTTCTACCTACACGGGAAGTTGGAGAATTAGTGATGAGTGAGTGAGGGAGGGCTTTGCCTTTTATTAGTATAGATCAAAAAACTGAGAAATCACATGTACATAAGTATTCACAGCCTTTGCTCAATACTTTGTCGACGCACCTTTGGCAGCAATTACTGCCTCAAGTCTTTTTGAATATGATGTCACAAGCTTGGCACACCTATCATTGGCCAGTTTCACCCATTCCTCTTTGCAGCATCTCTCAAGCTCCATCAGGTTAGATGGGAAGTGTCGGTGCACAGCCATTTTAAGATTTCTCCAGAGATGTTCAATCGGATTCCAGTCTTGGCTCTGGCTGGGCCACTCAAGGACATTCACAGAGTTTCTCTGAAGGCACTCCTTTGCTATCTTGGCTGTGTGCTTAGGGTCGTTGTCCTGCTGAAAGATGAACCGTCTCCCCAGTCTCAGGTCAAGAACGCTCTGGAGCAGGTTTTCATCCAGGATGTCTCTTTACATTGCTGCAGTCATCTTTCCCTTTATCCTGACTAGTCTCCCAGTTCCTGCCACTGAAAACCATTCCCACAGCATGATGCATGACGCCTGGCATTCACACCAAAGAGTTCAATGTTTGGCTCATCAGACCAGAGAATTTTGTTTCTCATGGTCTGAGAGTCCTTCAGATGAATTTTGGCAAACTCCAGGCGGGCTGCCATGTGCCTTTCACTAAGAAGTGGCTTCCGTCTGGCCATACAGGCCTGATTGGTGGATTGCTGCAGAGATGGTTGTCGTTCTGGAAGGTTCTCCTCTCTCCACAGAGGACCTCTGGAGCTCTGGCAGAGTTACCATCGGGTTCTTGGTCACCTCCCTGACTAAGGCCCTTCCCACCCGATCACTCAGTTTAGATGGCTGGCCAGCTCTAGGAAGAGTCCTGGTGGTTTCGAACTTCTTCCACTTACGGATGATGGAAGCCACTGTGCTCATTGGGACTTTCAAAACGGCAGAAATTTTTCTGTAACCTTCCCCAGATTTGTGCATCGAGACAATCCTGTATCGGAGGTCTACAGACTTCCTGCTTGGTTTGTGCTCTGACATGAACTGTCAACTGTGAAACCTTATATAGACAGGTGTGCGCCTTTCCAAATCATGTCCAATCAACTGAATTTACCACAGGTGGACTCCAATTAAGCTGCAGAAACATCTCAAGGATGATCAGGGGAAACAAGATGCACCTGAGATCAATTTTGAGCTTCATATCAAAGGCTGTGAAAACTTATGTACTTGTGCTTTCTCAGTTTTTTTTTTTTTAATAAATTTGCAAAAATCTCAAGTAAACTTTTTTCACGTTGTCATTATGTGGTGGTGTGTGTAGAATTCTGAGGAAAAAATTAATCCATTTTGGAATAAAATGTAACAAACACTAACAAAGTGTGGAAAAAGGGATGCGCTGTGAATACTTTCTGTGAATCTTTTCTTTTTTTATATACAGTAATCCCTCGCTATATCGCGCTTCGACTTTCGCGGTTTCACTCCATCGCGGATTTTAAGTGTAAGCATATCTAAATATATATCATGGATTTTTCCCTGGTTCGCCGCTTTCTGCGGACAATGCGTCTTTTAATTTAGGTTACATGCTTCCTCAGTTTGATTGCCCAGTTGATTTCATACAAGGGACGCTATTGGCGGATGGCTTAGAAGCTACCCAATCAGAGCATGTATTACATATTAACTAAAACTCCTCAATGCTATAAGATATGCTTCCCGCGTGGCGCTTGTTTTGTTTGCTTCTCTCCGTCTCTCTCACTCTCTCTGCCTGACGGAGGGGGTGTGAGCAGAGGGGGCTGTTTACACAGTGGCGGTTTGCCTAGAAGATAGGACGCTCCTCTACAAAATGCCGCTTTATCGCGGTGCTTCCATATACTTAAAAGCACGTATTGATTTTTTGATTGTTTGCTTTTCTTAGCGCACGCTCTCTCTGACATTATCTGCTCTTCACGGTGCTCCTTTGAAGATGATATGTTTGCATTCTTTTAATTGTGAGAAAGAACTGCCATCTCTGTCTTGTAATGAAGCACAGTTTAAGCGTTTGACTAAAGGGTGTTATTTCATGTCTAGAGCGGCTCTAATAATGTTAACAGTGTGGGAGAGTTTATAAGGGCTTAAAATATATAAAAATAACCATACAAACATATGGTTTGTACTTATGAATTTTCACCTATCGAGGAGGGATTACTGTATATATATATATATATATATATATATATATATATATATATACATATATATATATATATATATATATATATATATATATACATATATATATATATATATATATATATATATATATATATATATATATATATATATATATATATATATATATATATATATATATATATATATATATATATATATATATATATATATATATATATATATATATATATATATATATATATATGTATATATATATATATATATATATATATATATACACATATATATATATGTGTATATATATATGTATATATATATATATATATATATATATATATATATATATATATATATATATATATATATATATATATATATATATATATATATATATATATATGTGTGTGTGTATATATATATATATATATATATATGTGTATATATATATATATATATATATATATATATATATATATGTATATATATATATATATATGTGTATATATATATATATATGTGTTTAAAGGAACACTTTTTAATCAGAGTATAGCATAAAGTCAATGAAACTTATGGGATATTAATCTGGTCAGTTAAGTAGCAGAGGGGGTTGTTAATCAGTTTCAGCAGCTTGCTGTGGTGTTAATGAAATTAACAACAGATGCACTAGAGGGCAACAATGAGATGACCCCCAAAACAGGAATGGTTTAACAGGTGGAGGCCACTGACATTTTTCCCTCCTCATCTTTTCTGACTGTTTCTTCACTAGTTTTGCATTTGGCTACAGTCAGTGTCACTACTGGTAGCATGAGGTGATACCTGGACACCACAGAGGTTGCACAGGTAGTCCACTTCTCCAGGATGGCACATCAATACGTGTCATTGCCAGAAGGTTTGTTGTGTCTCCCTGCACAGTCTCAAGGGCATGGAGGAGATTCTAGGAGACAAGCAGTTACTCTAGGAGAGCTGGAGAGGGCCATAGAAGGTCCATAAACCCATCAGCAGGACCAGTATCTGCTCCTTTGGGCACGGAGGAACAGGATGAGCACTGCCAGAGCCCTACAAAATGACCTCCAGCAGGCCACTGGTGTGAATGTCTCTGACCAAACAACCAGAAAGACTTCATGAGGGTGACCCAAGGGCCCCATGTCCTCTAATGGGCCCTGAGCTCACTGCCCAGCAGCATGCAGCTCGATTGGCATTCGCCATAGAATACCAGAATTGGCAGATGCACCACTAGAGCCCTGTGCTTTTAACAGATGAGAGCAGGTTCACCCTGAGCACGTGATAGAAGTGAAAGGGTCTGGAGAAGCCATGGAGAACATTATGCTGCCTGTAACATCATTCAGCATGAGCAGTTTGGTGGTGGGTTAATAATTGTCTGGGGAGGCATATCCATGGAGGGTCACACAGACCGCTACAGGCTTGACAAAGGCACCTTGGCTGCCATTAGGTATCAGGATGTAATCCTTGGACCCATTGTCAGACCCTATGCTGGTACAGTGGCTCCTGGTGCACGACAATTCCTGGCCTCATGTGGTGAGAGTATGCAGGCAGTTCCTGGAGGATGATGGAATTGATACCATTGACTGGCCACCACACTTTCCTGACCTAAATCCAATAGAACACCTCTGGGACATTATGTTTTGGTCCATCCAATGCCACCAGGTTGCACCTCAGACTGTCCAGGAGCTCAGTGATGCCCTGGTCCAGATCTGGGAGGAGATCCCCCACAACACCATCTGTCATCTCATTAGAACCATGCACCGATGTTGTCAGGCATGTATACAAGAACACAGGGGCCATACAAAGTGCTGCGTACAATTTTGAGTTGCTGTAATTAAATTTTGGCAGAATGGAGTAGCCTGCCACATAATTTTTTCACTCTGATTTTTGGGGCGTCTTTGAATTCAGGGCTCTGTAGGTTGATCATTTTCATTTCCATCAAACGATGTGGCATCCTTTCGTTCCTAACACATTATCCAGTCTATATCAGTATAGATATCCAGGAGGATTTCTTTTCCCCATTGAGATCTGATGTGTTTTCAAAGTGTTCCTTTAATTTTTTTGAGCAGTTTATATACATATATAAATATAAAATACCCGTTTTATCTACAACAGGGCTACAGGGAATCCTGCCAATCCTGACTAAGTTTAATGCTTGCTTATACAGGGTGGTCCAGATCTAATTATGCAGATCCAGATTGTCTGGATGAATTTTATTTATGTGGGGATGATTCCAGTTTGGTGCAAAGACGATTCTTCAGGATTTTTCGGGTGATTTTCTATGTAATAAACTTAATAAAGTTATAGTGTAATTAAAATTGAATAATTAGATCTGGACCACCATATATAGACTCTTTAAACCCACCAGACAAGCAAACATGTAAAGTGCTTAACAGGCCAAACAAAGAGTCACACTGTAGTTAAATTGTAATAAATTCTTCAAATATAGGCCACGAAAGTTCAAAGTTACAGTTGGTAAATAATTTCAAAGACCACACTTTCTTCTGATCTAACAATTAAAAAGGAACAATTTCCAGGGTCAAAAAACAGCATTGCCTTTAATCTTCTTTATAGCATTTTGTTTGCTTGCAATTTTTCCATTTTTTTTCTCCTTCCACTCTAGCAATTTTTTTTACTTTAGTTTTACATCTTTCACAATATTGTGGAAATAGGTGACTTTAACAGAATGAAATCTATCATGTATCAGTAGAGACAAAAATAATAAAGGAAAGAATGAAGTAAAATACAGCTGGCCTGAGAAACCCAAAAAAGTAATCATCTTTACCATTGCTACTAACAATCTAAGATGGCATACAGTTGTGCTTGAAAGTTTGTGAACCCTTTAGAATGTTCTATATTTCTGCATAAATATGACCTAAAACATCTTCAGATTTTCACTCAAGTCCTAAAAGTAGATAAAGAGAAACCAGTTAAACAAATGAGACAAAATTATAATACTTGGTCATTTATTTATTAAGGGAAATGATCGAATATTACATATTTGTGAGTGGCAAAAGTATGTGAACCTTTGCTTTCAGTATCCGGTGTGACCCCTCTTTGTAGCAATAACTGCAACTAAACATTTCCGGTAACTTTTGATCATTCCTGCACAGGCTTGGAGGAATTTTAGCCCATTCCTCCGTACAGAACAGCTTCAACTCTGGGATGTTGGTGGGTTTCCTCACATTAACTGCTTGCTTCAGGTCCTTCCACAACATTTTGATTGGATTAAGGTCAGGACTTTGACTTGGCCATTCCAAAACATTAACTTTATTCTTCTTGTGACCTGTGTGCTTAGGGTCGTTGTCTTGCTGCATGACCCAGCTTCTCTTGAGGTTCAGTTCATGGACAGATGTCCTGACATTTCCCTTTAGAATTATCTGATATAATTCAGAATTCATTGTTCCATCAATGAAGGCAAGCCGTCCTGGCCCACATGCAGCAAAACAGGCTCAAACCATGATACAACCACCACAATGTTTAACAGATGGGATAAGGTTCTTATACTGGAATGCGGTGTTTTCCTTTCTCCAAACATCATCCGTCCACAAAACATTCTTCCAATAGCCGCCTGGTTTGTCCATGTGATCTTTAGCAAACTGCAGATAAGCAGCAATGTTTTTTTGGAGAGCAGTGGCTTTCTCTTTGCAACCCTACATTGCACACCATTGTTGTTCAGTGTTCTCCTGAAGGTGGACTCATGAACATGAGCCAGTGTGAGAGAGGCCTTTGGTTGCTTAGAAGTTACCCTGGGGTCCTTTGTGACCTCGCCGACTATTACACGCCTTGCTCTTGGAGTGATCTTTGTTGGTCGATCACTCCTGGGGAGGGTAACAATGGTCTTGAATTTCCTACATTTGTACACAATCTCTTTGCAACCCTACAATGCACACCATTGTTGTTCAGTGTTCTCCTGAAGGTGGACTCATGAACATGAGCCAGTGTGAGAGAGGCCTTTGGTTGCTTAGAAGTTACCCTGGGGTCCTTTGTGACCTCGCCGACTATTACACGCCTTGCTCTTGGAGTGATCTTTGTTGGTCGATCACTCCTGGGGAGGGTAACAATGGTCTTGAATTTCCTACATTTGTACACAATCTGTCTGACTGTGGATTGGTGGAGTCCAAACTCTTTAGAGATGGTTTTATAACCTTTTCCAGACCGATGAGCATCAACAACTCTCTTTCTGAGGTCCTCAGAAATCTGCTTTGTTTGTGCCATGATACACTTCCACAAACATGTGTTGTGAAGAGCAGACTTTGATAGATCCCTGTTCTTTAAATAACACAGGGTGCCCACTCACACCTGATTGTCATTCCATTGATTGAAAACACCTGACTCTAATTTTACCTTCAAACTAAGTGCTAATCTTAGAGGTTCAAATACTTTTGCCACTCACAAATATGTAATATTCGATCATTTTCCTCAATAAATAAATGACCAAGTATAATATTTTTGTCTCATTTGTTTAACTGGTTTGTCTTTATCTACTTTTAGGACTTGAGTGAAAATCTGATGTTTTATGTCATATTTATGCAGAAATATAGAAAATTCTAAAGGGATCACAAACTTTCAAGCACAACTGTACATAATCTCTTTTAGCCTAGGAATAAAATGGATCATGACAATCCACTTTGCTATTTAGGTGCAAACTACAGAAGCCTCTACAATATTTGGGCAAGGAGCATTTAACAAAGTTAAACATCAACTTTCACAGTTAGACTGAAAACAACTTTGGGAATAGGACATAAAGCGGGCATAAGAGAGCTTTTTAGTTAGCATCTGGGTGTCAGCATCAGCACCCATTCACAATTTTTCCAAATAAATCATACTAAAGGAAGCAAAGTTATTACAGCTGCAACCAGGCAGCAAGTGTAACACTGCTTGCCAAAAATATTTACAGTCAGATATAATGCTCTGTGATTACAGTACTGTCTGATTCTGATTGAGAATGCTATGGGATGGCAAATAAAAGGGCCATTAAGGGACAAGCTTGGTGATGCTTGTTACATGGAGAAGCCCAGCATCTGGAGAAATGAGTGGCTCTGGAAAACTGAATACTTGGCTCCTTCCCCTGCAATTGTTAGGTAGGTACATCAGGCAAATGTATAAAAAGACTCACAAGGCTTCAACAGTAATCCCCAAACCTCAGTGATAACAAAATAATTTACATTTTTTCCTCTTTGTTACCTTGTTAATTCAGGAGCTGGGAAACCTATTCACACAGCCAGCATGCCCTGGAATTAAGCTACACTTAGTGGCTGTCTGAACAGAAGTTAGTAAAAACAAACAACAGCCTAAAAAAGATTTACCTTATCACAGGAAAAAAAGCTGAAATGTACAGGCTTCCTTAAAGCTAAGTTTCAGGAGGACAGCATACTTGAGTTTGAGAATATTGCCATATATGGCAAGATTTTAGGACATAACACTCCACCAGCACATCAGCAAAGCATGCACAATTACAAATAAAAAAAACTGGTCATCCTGAGGAAATGTTTTTGTTGGCTGTAGGTGCTTGAACTATTCTTGCATCACTTTAAGAATGAAGTTTAGACTGTATTTAAACAATAATAAGTTGCTTACTAAATGTAGCATTTTCCAGAATTGAACAGCTCTAGCGCTTAGCTTCTGACAGCACTTGCCTGACACACCAATGCAAAGGAAAGTGAGGGACTGAAGGATATATAGCTACACTGTACATATGGCTAACCTAGACAGACAATTTTCCTACAAAGTCACAGTGGTATATGCAGTGTAAACACAGACTGAATGTGGTACTCTAGGCAATCATTTACAAAGACATAATGTATAGTTTGTTCCTGTGACGAGTATAGGGTAACATATGTGAATAGTAGACCAGCACATTTATCTCAGTGCTAAGGGTAACAAATCTGAGACAAAACTTACCACATACAACAAGCAAGCAACCTGAAAAACATGAGGCAATATAGCTGGACAATTGTGATAAAAAGGACATTCACTCCTAAATTTGAACTGTCACAGGCTCCTTTAGCTCGTGGACGCAGTTCAAATCACTCCACTGAAATGTTCCATATGGTAACTTAACAGGGACCACAAAATATGTAATATTTTGTCCCCTTATATACGCATAAGAAACCATCTTAAAACAATGTTCTCATACAGTCTGTATGTATGTGAATAAAACAAAAACACTTGGTTACTGTGGTTAACTAAGCATAAGAGTAAAACAGTGACTGAGCTGACCAATTCAAAATATGATGAAAGAAAAGAGAAGTACAAGATTTCACATTTACTCATCTACAACTATGTTACTAACCTCTTCCCCATGACAGTCTTAACAGCTTTCTTTTGATTAAAT
Organism: Polypterus senegalus; assembly: GCF_016835505.1. Classification (NCBI taxonomy): domain Eukaryota; kingdom Metazoa; phylum Chordata; class Cladistia; order Polypteriformes; family Polypteridae; genus Polypterus; species Polypterus senegalus. Next base: position 126,256,765 of record NC_053165.1, on the reverse strand, counting down.
GACAAAACTAAAGACAACCAACCCAGATGGCTGACCTAGTGATGAAGCCTAGTGTGGTAGTTTGGGAGTGGGAATTCCCAGAGAAGGTTCAACTTTGAAAGCAACAGAAACACATTTAACAAGCAGCATGACAGCAACCTGTGACTGATCACTTTGTAGCTATGATAAAGGAGAAAAATGAAGGGAAAGGAAAATGATAAAATCTCTGAAGACGACTTCTTCTCTCCTGGCTTTAACACAGTGACAAGAAACATGCACATGTACCTAGAAATCAACTCAGAAACACTTCTGTAAGACATATACAAATAAAATAACTACCAACTGTTTTTTAGCAGATGATAAATAATAAGCTGTCAAAAAAATAGCATTTTAGTAATTCCACAACAACCAGTATTCAACCTGTGCTTTCTCTCGGCGTGCCAGAATCAGTGTGTCCTGGTAGTGCTGGGCCACAGCAGGACGGACATCAATTAACTTGGCAGCTGGGAGCTGTAAGGCCTCCAGGGTCTTCTGAGCATCTCCTTGATCAAGTGCTTCATTAATTAGCCCAATAGCCTCAATCCCTAAACCACAAGAAAAACAAAATAAGACGTACAAGTTTATGTAAACAGAAAACAGAAATACTTAAGCCAATGGATTCAAGCTAGAGATTTCATGGCAGATTCTCCAGAGAAGGCTGCTTTTCTCATACTTATTTATTAGATTTGACCAAAGAACTCAGATAATTTTAAGTAAAACTGGAATTCTTATGTAAATATGTCTGACTTACAAATCTGTTATCCTCGGAGACACTTAACCCAACCACCTCCATAAGAAAAGGATGTTAAGGACACCAACTGCCCCGGGTAGAGTTCTTTGCCAAAACTCTGGTTAAATCACGAAACTGACAACTGAGAGGAGCTTGATGATCTGATGTGGAGGTCCAATTCAGATCTCAAAATGGTCTGTCCTGTTGGCTACAATAGCCTGTCCCTGAATGTCATCAGATTATCCTTTCCCAGGAAACAAGTTGGTCCCAGTCATCACCTGTGGGGTTTGGAAGTCAACAGAGATGTACAATCTCTGTGGATTAAGATCACCATTAACCTGCACTTCTAACACTACATTGAAAAAGTCAAAATGTGCTTATTATTTTAAATAAATTGGTTTTCAATGCTGCCTTTTTTCCCTGCTATCTTCTATTATTAAATTAAAGTTGTTGGTAGGTATGATTAATAATTGTACTATGACAAACAATGAAGCTGGACAGACATGCAAGCTTTCCATATATCAATCTGTCCTCAAAAATTAAACTCAGACTTGTAACACAGTACTACTACAACTAATAAAAATGAGAGACTCTGACCATATTTAAACTTGTAAAGACAGTAGCAGATCTGGAAAAGTTATTAGTAATACTCTGAAATAGACACTGTATCTTGGTGTGAATGATGCCCAAATCCAACGAATAAAGCACTGCTGGGCAATTGGTTTGGAGAAACTCAATGCGAACACTATCTAAATGTGGAAGCATGTTGTGGGCAGCAAAATGATCAATCAGAAGCAGAAACTTCCTTTTGTTCTTCTTCATATCGTGATGCTTCTGAACTATTTTGGGGACCCGACCCCGACCCCCCCCCCCAAAGGCGATTGCCGTGTCTGTGGAAGGTCACTTGTTATTATAACTGCAGGGAACAGTACAACTTGGGCACTGACCTGGCCCCGACTCTGCCCGTTTGCTGTGTCGGTGTATAGGAGATTGGTAGCTCCTGCTGCAATAAATAACAGTCTGTTCCTGTTTCAAGATGAATAATGCTGGTTATGCTAAAGAACTGACACTCAGCCTCATGTTTTGGGGCGCAAGACAGGGACTCGCGCATCTATCGATTGTGGGACTTCTGAACTCTTTTAGCCCCACAAGCATGACTGCTACGTCTGTGGAGGATGACTTGACGATCAAGATCACGCTATAAACGCCCGTTGTTGATGCGCGATACAAAGAACATTATAAAAGCAGGGAACAGTATAACTTGGCTACTGACCTGGGCCGACTCTGCCCATTTGCTGTGTCTGTGTATAGAAAGAAAAGTGGTGGCTCCTGCTACAGTAAATAAGCATGCTGTTTCTGTTTCAAGTTGAATAAAGCTGGTTTTGCTAAAGTATTGAGACTCATCCTAGTGTTTTGTGGTTTAAGACAGTGACTCAAGCATCACAATATCCTTGTCAAGTTGTTGCAGCCAGTTTCCCAAAATGTCTTGAGTTATCCAAGCTTGCTGGTTTGCTTTATACTCACAGGGAAGGAATGTAATGCACTTAAAACACCAAGGATTGCTCGACATGCCAATGATGAGAGGAATAACTTTGCAACTGCCAGTTGAATTGTAGCAAAGTAGAGCGGTCAACCTTTATTTAATTTTTTTTCCCCTCCTTGGCACGGATCACCTTTGAATGCTAAAGTGCGATGCAGTAGCAGCTGGTAGAAGATTTCCAGTCTCATCAGCATTGTAGATGTCTTCAGGCTCATAAGTTTAAATGATTTTCCTGATTTCACCTGCACGCCATTCATTTGTGTTTTCAATTGGAACTGCAGATTCTTCACCACAGATTGCTTTGGCTTCAATGCCATAATAATCCCAAAAGTGAATTAGCCAACCCAGTAGCTGGCAGTAAAATCTTCGTGGCCCAAGGAGATTGACAGTGACTTCGTTTTTTCTTGAACGAGTGGCCCACTAATAGAAATGTTTCTTGAACATGCATCACTGAACCACATAAAAACTGCTTTTTCGACGTCTTCAAATGCAGCAGTTCGCATATGTTTGTGGTGAGGCTCAAGGTTTGTAACCTGAGATTTTTCTTCTATTTTTGCTTGGCTTTTCACGACAAGTGACAGTGTCAATGGCGAAATTCCGAATTCACTGCCAACACCTTTTTTTCTTTTTGCCGGAATCGAGAGCCACAAAAATATATTTAATGTAAACTTATAATTTTTTCATGTCTGCCTTTTCTATAGGAGGGTGAAAATGAGTTAAATTCCATTGGATATTTTTCAAATGTTGATGAGCAATAAACCAAATGTATCACTGGAAAAAAACATAAAACAAACACAGCAAAAAAAACATACAGGAAAGTTTAAAAAAAAAAAAAAAAGAAACATTTACAATGTTCAGGGATTGTTGTGCACAACTGAGCTGCTCTGTGAATGATTTATTCAGGCATTTCAAGATCTTCTGGGCACTTCATTATAATGAAAATATCTGCTGAATGTTTTTTGTAGTAACAAGATTTTTATAGATTCTGTCTTAGGGGGAAACTGTCGTGACCGTAAAAAAAGCGTTTGTCGTAACGGAATTTTACCTTATTTTATTTTCTTTCATTGCATATGTATTATGGGTAAATATTTGTGTGTATAATTTATTAATATATGTATTGTATGAAAATTTTATCTATTTCAGCATTTTTATGGTCAATTCACATTAAGCCTAATTTAATTTTGTTAACACAAAAAGACTAGTTAACACCTATAGTCTATAGGTTAATTATAAAAATAGCAAAGATAGCACTTTAATATAGGACAAAACACTATGCATTTGGTTATGCAGGGGTTTAGTGTAAAAAGGTATTTTTAAACAACAAAGGAAAAAAAACAAAAAAAACAAAACCTGATCGGAGCATCTCTCTCTATCTATTTATACATACACACGCAAACACACACACACACACACACAGTGGTGCCCATAAGTTTACAAACCCTGGTAGAATTTGTAAAATATAGGCCATCGTTTGGAAAATACAAGTAATCATGCCGAAAGGTTTCCTTTTAATTAAGGAGTGATAACTTAAATCACCCAAATGGGCCTGATCAAAAGTTTACAAATCCTTGACTGTTTGGGCTGATAATATACACAGAATTTGACAAACACAACTTAACAACATTGAGGGTAATTAAGAGATAGTGTTCACACCTGGCAACTTCTTGTGTATAAATAGTCAATTGAAATTTATGCAGGGCTGAACTGAGTTTGCTGGATACTGAACCATGGGGAAAACAATATACAGTAACTGTTAACACTAGAACCCCTGAGGTCTACGAAAATATTCGTAATGCAGGGCCACCTTAAATTGCCTTGCACCTCCTCATCATTGTCTTTGTTTTGCAAATGTATCAAATCAGCACAAGTAGCCTGCTATCTCATTACCCACTGAAGCAGCTGAAGTCAAGTCAGTCGCAAAATTCTCAGAGCTGAATTCTATGTATCTGGGAGTTAGGTGTCTGGAATTGTATAGGGTAAATATAATGTTATTTGGAATACACAATTTCATGTGTTCCAGGTGTACAAATATCGGTGTAAATGTAAGATAACAGGAAATGTGAGGCAAGAAATGTTGAACACGTAACTCAAACAAACTTATTTCATGTTATTGTAATGACTAAATGCTGATGTGAAGTGTATAATGTGTGAAGACTGAAGTCCAAATACAAAAAAAAAAAAACACTTTCACAAAAGGTATAACAAAACAAATATGCTTTTATTCAAGAATATAACCAAAGAAAAAGAAATTATTCAATGTGCAAAAACCGAGTAGAGAGCTGCTATTATTATTATGCAATCTAAACTTGGTACAATGGGAAAAAAAAAAATAGATTCCAGGGTGGTGCATCATAAAATGTCCTGGTTATGTATGGTAAATTCTAAGCAGGTGAATAGGAAAGGCATAAAAATATTGATTATTTTAGGCACAGGTAAATAATAATAACAGGTAATAGGGATGAATATTTAAAATGTTCACCTTTGGTTTAGACCCCAACATGAAATATCTTATTCTTGTGATTTTGTTTTCCCTCAGTAGTATTCACTTCAAGATGCACAAATCTACTTACTCTCATGTTCTTCTTGTACAGCCAAATTAACTTGATCCACACAGGCCTGGATATCATTCCATGTAAGGAAAGGAGTTCCCTCAGTTCTTGCCAATCCTTTCAGTCGAAGAAGTTCATCAATGTACCTGCAAAGAAGGGATAGGTACAATTACAAAAGAAATGTTTACTAGTAAAGACTACTTCATAGTTCTTTAGTTGCATTTTAGTTGCATTTTTTATGGTTACAATAAACAGTCAACACCTTAATTATCACAGTAACTATCAATAACACATTTTTAAATATTAGATGACGTGCACAATCAAGTACTGATTCAGTCTTGTATGTGATACTGCCAGGATATATATTCCAGCTTCCCAAAACTTATAAACAGCTTGTCTTTTTATTATTCTAACAGTTTTAAAATTACAACATTACACAACATTTTCAGTGTCTGAGTTGGGCAATGTCTGTAAAATCCCTGCATACCCTATATTATTTCAGGTAGTTGCATTTTTTTATGTTCCATATTGTTAGTTGGATTTTTCCATATAAAGGCAGATTTTCTTCTAAGATACTTTGAATGTAAGTGTCTGATAAGTAAATAATTATGATACAACATTTAGTTTACTTCAGGCCCAACAACGCCTCTAGGATCTCTGGAAAAACCTATACTTTACACCATTCCAAGGAAGGTGAAAGACTTACTTGACAGGGTTGGGGTCATTCGTGAATTGAATTGAGAATGCATGGAAAATTCAAATTCACTTCCTGGAATAATAATTAGAATCGCATGCAGCTGAAGGGAAATGGAATTGGAACTGAATTTGAATGTCAGGAAACAGAACTGAATTCAAATAAATTCCACAAAATTTCCACTAAGATAATCTGACCTGATTTGCTAAATAGTCTACAGTACATTAAATATTATAAATCTCAAACATATTGTAAGACCATTTGAGACCCTCCCCAATGGGATGACACACACAAGTCTGTCTGTCCCCAAGTCAACCACAGGAAACAACTACAAGCTGACCGCTGCCACGCGCCGGTTGCCTGATGGGTGATGCAGGGAACATTATAACTTAGCCACTGACCTGGCCCGAGTCTGCCCATTTGCTGTGTACAGTAGAATGGTAAATCCCACTACAATAAACAACCTTGTTGTTTCCGTTTCAAGCTGAATAAAGCTGGTTTTGCTAAAGTACTGAGTCTCAGACTTGTCTTTGTGGTGCAAGACATCGACTCACGCATCACATGGTACCAGGAGTGGGGTCTTGCATCAATGGAACATCAAAAGGCATATAACATTCCAATATTGGCAGAGCAAAATGAGGCTCCTGCAGGCGCTCCTGCCTTTGTGCTCCACAGGGTTAAGGTCGTGAAGATGGCTCCCTCGGACGACCCAGAGTGCTTTCTATTCTGCTTCAAACGCATGGCAACACTGATGTGCAGGGATGTGTGAACCTGAGCAGCTATTGAAGCCCCATTTTTTAACCAGGGAGGCCCTACAGGTCGTGTGAAACCTCTGTCCCGAAAGGCTTGATTATTATGACTTCCTGAATTAACAAGTCCAACTCTGCACAGCTATGAGCCCAGTGATCAAGGAGTGCCAGTTTCGTTTGTCGCACATTGACCCAGATCACCCTATAGGACAGATCCAGAACTTAGTGGACATGATTCAATGCTGGATCCACGGGGACAATTTCGAAGGCATTGTGGAGAAGCTCGCTATTAACGCAGTCCTGTCAGAGATAGATGAGGACCTTTGTGATGAGATGCTCCGGAACGATGTATTTGGACCCGCCTATGATCCAACCAGGTCGTCAGCACCACGAGTCAAAGATGCCATCGTTGGAACACTGTAGTGTGGACTTGTCTCAGCTGATCACAGTGAAGACAGCAGTGTTATCTGGCTCGGGATTGCCACCTCCCACTTGCACAAACCATGGACATTGGTCTGACCCAGGTATGCAGCTCAAGTCTCTCCCAAGATGTTAATGGAGGACAATTTTAAGGTCTCTAATACACTGGATGGATGTGAATTTCCTGTGCTGTTGGACTCTGTTAGCAACCTCTACACAGTCCGCTGTGAATTGCTCCAGCAGACAAAAGCACAGTGAGCTAGAATTGTATACTTGGAAGAGATTGGGGGGTTATTGAAACTCCAATTCTTTTCTAAGCTTTTATTTTGAAAAGACTGTCAGAGATAAGGTGAATAAAGGAAGGACATTTATGTTGATGGCAAGTATAACAGGAAGCTCATCATCCTGAGGAAGGGAGAAAAAGAAAAAGAAAAACTGGAAAAGAGGAAAGACAGAGGAGATCCTCCATCTTGGAAAAAACAGGCCCGAAGGCTGTGGGGACTAGTCTTGAGGATTACAAAGGACTACAAAGTATTACAAAGTGGTTGTGGAGTTCTAGGTGGAATGGATAAGCTTCCAAAAAACTAACAGATTACACTTACTGGATTTTCCCTGACTCTAGGCAAAGAAATAAAAAAAAAAACAGCATTGGAAGGAGTTAAGAAGGTCCACAAGAAATGGGTGAGATCAGTCCTATTTTACAATGAAAACGGAGACTATTCCTTTGGTCAGGGTGGAAAGTAAGACTCATTTTGCCTGAGTTTATTTTAACCTTGTTCTTCTGTATCCATAGATATGTATGTTCCAGTATTTGTAGTTATTGATGCACTCATTCTAGAATTCTAAATATATTCTGGTTGTTTCATATCATAAATTAAAGGGGTATAGTTTTTTTTTTTTTAACGTTCTAGAATTCAGCCTTGGGAGTTACTAACTCAACTTGAAGATTGTTGATTGTTACATCCTTATAGAACCACAGACCAGGTGAACATTCACCATGTTCATGGGGCCGTTAAAACATATGAAACTACATTACTTCCTCTGAAATTTAAACGGAAGAACTTTAAGATTTGGACTGCCATATCAGACACTTCACACTGGCCTCTTAATAGAACAAAGGAATGCCCTTTTATCCACGGGTCTTGGCCACCCGATAATACACCACATTTTTTAAATTAGGATGGTTTTCTGTATCAGGTGATTTCTAAATGCTTGTGTGATGGGCGGATCAAGCAGTTTGTGGTGTCAAGTGGACATAGGGAGGCAGTGTTAAAAATTGCTCAGAGTCATGTTTTGGGAGGTCACCTTGGCACAGAAAAGACAAGGGAACGCATTTCGAAATGCTTTTATTGGGTAAATATGGGCTGGGATGTATAGCAATTCTGTAAGGCCTGCCCCGACTGTCAAATATTATCTGCTCAATGACCGCTAGGGCACCCCTTTTACAGATGCTTATTTTAAATCTTCCCTTTGAGAGGGTGGGACTAGATCAGTGGTCTCAAACTCCGGTCATGGAGGGCTACAGTGGCTGCAGGTTTTCATTCTAACCCTTTTTTTAACTGGTGACCAGTTTTTGCTGCTAATTAACTCCGTTTCCTTTCATTTTAATTAACTTGTTTTTTTAGGATTTGTTGCTCTGAATGGCTTCATTTCTTTCCTAAAACAGCACCCAGACAGAAATTAAATGTGATGTGAGTGGGCAAACAGAAGACCAACTACGTCAGGGCCTCAAACTCCAACCAATTTAACTCCAACTAGTTAATAAATTAGGAGCAGATTCTTGTTGTTAATTACACCTGTTCTTTAAATCTATGGCTTGTTGCTGCTCTCATTGTGCAATATTATACAGTTCCAAAATTATTGTGGATTTTCTCTTTTCTAATAGCACTGGTAAAATGTTTGGGGGACCTGAGCAGATCAACATTCCTAAGACTTTCATCTTTCTTTATGTTCAGGTATTGTATGATGGACACAGTTTGCTGGCCATGTGTTGGCTCATTTTGTATCTCATTATTGTTTGGCTACTAATTAAGGAAAAAGAAACAAATGGAAAAGAAGTTAATTAGCAGCAAAAACAGGCCACTAATTAAGAAAAGGGTTAGAATGCAAACCTGCAGCCACTGCGGCTCTTGAGAACCGGAGTTTGAGACCACTGCTTTACTCTATCCATCCACCTACACTTAGGCTTCCCCCACTTTCTCTTATCTTCTACCTTCATTAATATCACTCTTTTCACCAAACATTCACACTCTCATCAAATCTATACTTATTTGTACTTCTGATCATATCTGTTTTTCATTCTGTCCTTTTTTAGTAATTCCACACATCCATCTAAACATTATTTCTACCACATCCAACTTCTTCTCCTGTACTCCTTTTACTACCCATTTCTTTGATCCATGCATAATTTCTGTATTGACCATTGCCCTAAAAACCTTACCTTTAAAACTTACCCTAATTAATTACACAATATTTCTGATACCTTCTTCCAAATGTTTCGTCCACATCACACCGTGTGGTTTATCTCTGTATCTAATTCTCTACCTTGTGCTACCATAGATCCAAGGTATTTAAACTTATCTACTCTTTTAAATAGCTCTCCCTGTAGACTAACTTCTAAATCCTAATAATTAAACCTCAAATATTGTTTTTTCAATTTATCCTCAATCCTTTATCTTCCAAAACCTTTCCTTTCTTCTAATTTCCTTTCTGTGATATCCATGCCTTGTGCCAAGTTCACAGAGCTGAATTTGATTGGCAAGAGCTAAATGGTGCACAACCCTGTGTATTGTTAAAAGGCAGGCTGAGCATGAACAGAGGGAGAAATATGCAGGGTGAGCACGGCGGTAAACAAAGTTAGTGTGCAAGCATGAAGGATGGAGCTGGTGTCCAAGGCGCTGGTGCCATGGCTTGAGAAAGTACTTTTGACAGTGCCTCTTTCTATTCCAGCCATGCCTTTGATCCTTTTCTGCTCTGTCAGCTGGAATGTTCTGCGGTAATATAATAACAAAGAGGAGTGTGATGGGGGCCTTTGTCCAACATTACATGGGGCCTGGAAGAGAGAATTATAGTGACAGCTCAGGGCGGGAGTCTGTTATGGGTCACCTGTCTGGGGAGGAAACAATCTCTTTTTATCGCACTGACATTTTCATGTTTTAACCACCTGTTGATGACTCCTTCCTGCTATTTTCTTTCTTCTGTTTGTGCAATATTAACCAACTCAGCAAATGACACTCTCTCTTAAGTTGAAACTAGTTCACCATCAGTTAATGACTATTTAAGTTTCAGCAAAACAGAAGTCGTCCATGACACTCTGCAAGTTCTCCTTTCTGGTGCTACACAACACATTGTCATAAGCAACAAGCACTCACCAGGAGGACTGGTATCCCATAAGTCAACACATCCATAACCAGACAGAAGAGATAAGGGCTTAAAGCTCCCTGGTGCAGACCTACTCTAACTAGAACTTTGTTTATCCCCAAAACTGCTTTTTACCCAGGTCCTCACTCATTCATGCATATCCTGGACAATCTTTATATCCTTCTCTGGTACTTTTTTGCTCTCCTGCACCCCCAGATCTCGACATTGCACCCTATCATATGGCTTCTCCAAACAAATAATCATATGCAAACCTTTGTTTTTTCTTGAAGCTTCTCTATGAGCTGTCACAATGTAAAAAGCAAATCAGTTAATCCTCTGCCTTGCATAAAGCCAAACTGCTCCTCTCCTATTGTGGTTGTCTTTCCTAAGCCCTCTCTCTCTCTCTAACACTTTCCCAGATTTTTATCATGTGTGACATCAGCTGTTAATTCCCACAATCCTGAATATCTCCTTTCTCCTTATAAATGGGAACAAACACAGTTTTTCCTCTACTCCTACTACTTCTGTTCATAGGTTTTTAGCATGAGATCACATCTACTCAATCATCTCATAACCTATTTCCAACTTCCACTGGCATTTCATCTGTCCCTTTGACTTTTCACTATTCTTTCTTAGCACTTTGAAAAAGAGTATTATTTATTTTTGCTTTCAAGTAAGTGTATTAAATCCTTTGTTTAATCCACATGATTATTGCTTTTATTGTAATGGTATTATCTTTAACCCCCATGTAATAGAACTTTCTCAGATATTTTTCTAATAACAGAAGTTACCATAGCCAGTTATGAGCATATTCTCTTCTGCTAGAAGCATGGACTGTTTAGCTTATAAAAAAAAGCAATGGCATAAAGTTTTCTGGCCATCACATGAACATATGATCATATGAATGAATACCATGATCTGTGTCCAGTAAACATATGATAAGAGCTTAAAAATGTAACAAGATATGTAAGTCTTAAGCAGACTCATTATAAAAAAATTTTTCATTTATTGGCCCCATCAATTTTTCATACTTTATGTGAAATGTTTTTGCTTTGATTTTACTAAACTGTTTAAAATGAAGATATTTGAACTGTGAAATTATTTGAATATATGTCACACTATTTATTGCCTGCATCATTCTATTAAGTACATTCTTTTGACCTCCAAACAAATGAAGATTTACCCTTTGATTTCCACACTCTCAAGAGTTCAATAACATTGTTAAGCCAGTGATGAGGGGAGTACTCAAACAATTTACTTGACTTAAAAGTATAAATAAAGGAGCAAAAATGTACTGTATTAAAATTTGAAGTACTCCACTGATATATCTTCTTAAGTAAAAGTATGAGAGTAATTTCTTGAAAATATATTCAAAGTAATAAAGTAAAAGTACTTATCAAATGTATTTCCTAATTCAACACTATAATATGGCATAAGATGTGCCTACTTAATTGTGTTAAATACAGAGTTTTGCCATTTTAATTAGGAATGATGTAGACTATGCTGATAAATTTATTAGTTTAACATTATGTTTATACATTCTGTTTAAAACAATTCCAATAATGAATTGTTCAAAATTATTAATACATTCCAATATAAACACGTTATTACATTGAATTATAATAGCATAGCTCTAAACAGAATGAATCATGAATCAGACAGGCACTACGTTCACTTCCACTTCAAACACCTAATGAAAGAGGCTGACAGCATCTAAATCAGGGTTCTTAAAATTTTTAATCTGTGAATCCAAAATAGAAAAATCGGTACCATACTGGGACATAAGAAAAGGATCATTATCATAGTGACAATGGAGTCAAAAAGATACAAATAATGAAGTCCATGTAATAAAAATAAAAAGTGTGTTTCCATTCACACAAATTTTCCCAGATGAATATTACTAAAAAAGAAATATAGGAAACCAATATATTGTGAAAAAAACAATACTCTGTTTATTTGTATTCCAAATAGGTTTATCTGACTGAACAGAGGGTCATCTCCTCGCACAGTGAGCTATCACCACACACACACGATTCAGCCAATTCAGCCCTGCCAATGTACCTAATCTGCATGTCTTTGGACACGTCATGGGGAGAACATGCAAATTCCACACAGAGCCCATAGGGCTTAAACCAAAAACAACTATTATCATTCAAAACAGAAAACGATTTCTGAAGTATATTAATGCCAGTGGAAATGCTTAGTTTAAGCTTTACTAAAGTGGAGGGAAAGAATTTTTTTGGATGTGATGCAAGGATTTGATGATTTTTGAGAGCATAATATCAAAGGTTTGTTATGTGATTCATGGCACTAGTTAAGTGAAGTAGATTAATGATTGAAGTAGTCAGAAAAGTTAATCAATGCAGCTTCCTTACCTTGTCTTAAACAACTCTACAATTAGCAATACATGTTTCTAAATGAGTTCACAAATAGTTCAAAATACTCTGGTTTCCATTTAACAGTTCAATTAAATGGAAGAAAGTGATAAATTATTCCTTATACAAATACATATCCACATGCACCACACACACACACACACACACACATTATATATACCCACATACATATATACAGACACACAATAGGTGGGTTGAAAATGTATTGGACTCCCTAGACAAAGTTTAAATTTCCTGTAATATTTTTCTTTCAAAATGCATCTTTAGTTTCATACTGTTACATATAAATGAGGGCCTCTTGGACAATACACTTTCACTAAAATATCCTGAAAATCAAATTATTTTGCAACGATAAAGAACCTATCAGTGAAATCTGCTGTTGAATAAGTATTAGCTTGGAGACTGTATGATTACTTAACAATGCAATAAGGGTAATGAAAACAAGTGTAAACAATCAAGCAATGAATTCTCTAGCTTGTTGACTGGTCTATAAGTGATTATTTAGGGCAGTTCTTAGTAACATACAACTGAGAAATCAGTACAAGTGGCTTACTTGGCGAAACCTCAAAAACTGACAAAAATGAAAAGAAGGGAACTTTCTAATGACTGGAGAACCAATGTGATTAAGAAGTTTCAAGATGGCAAAGGAGCCAAGAAGATTGCCATGCTCATTAGCCTCAGTGTGTCCACTGTGAAGGCCATCATAGCGAAGTGGAAGACAACTGGAGGCATAGTGAACCGGCCTAGGTCAGACCACCCTGTTAAAACAACAAAGAAAATGTCAAGAAAACTAGTCAGAGAAGTAAGAGCAAATCCTAAGGTGACTCTCAGTGAGCTGCAAAACTCAGTCTCTGTAGCTGGAGTGGATATGCACAAGACTACAATATCGTAGGTTTTGCAGGGGCTGTATGTCAGAGTTGCAAGAAAAAAAACCATTACTGAAAAAATGTGAAAGCTCGATTACAATTCGCTAACAGACATCTTGACAAGAGTCCTGCATTCTGGAGTCATGTACTTTGGTCTGATGAGACCAAAATTGAACTTTTTGGCGTCAACACAAAGGCCTTTGGCAGATGGAAGGAATCATCTGCCAATGATCCAGCAAACACCATACATTAAGCATGGTGGGGGAGCATGGGGGGGTTACTTCTCTAGGGTAGGCACTTGGTCCCTTGTCTGCATTGAAGAAAGAATGGATATTAAGAAGTATATCCTGATGTTGGAAGAAAACCTTCAAACGTCATCCATGAAATCGGGACTCGGACAACGCTACCACGTGCAGCAGGACAATGACCCGAAACACTACGCAAAAGTAACCAAAGCATGGTTTGACAAAAAGAAGACCCAGGTCTTTCAGTGGCCTAGCCAGAGTATGGATCTGAATCCAATAGAAAATATGTGGTGTCATCTCAAAATTGCAGTTCACAAATGAAAGCCTTCAAACTTTGCCCAGTTGGAGCAGTTCTCCAAAGAAAAATGGGAAAAATTGCCTCCATCCAGATGTGCTAAGCTTGTAGATGGCTATCCAAAGCAACTGCAAGCAGTTATTGCCACAAATGGTGCTGCTACCAAGTATTGACTGGGTGTCATGTGAAGGGGTCAATTATTTTTTCAACAGCATTTTTCACAACATGACTGTCAATTTGTATTTGTTTAGTTCACCAAGCTGCAATGTTTCAAAATTTTTATACAGAGAAATAAAAGTTCACTGTGATACTCTGCATTTGTGATTTTTATAGGTTGTAATGATGTAAGATGGTGGCTTTCCAGAGGGGGCTGAATACTTTTTACATACATACATACATACATACATACATACATACATACATACATACATACATAGGCATGTTAAATATAGTACAATGTTACTACTTCTTTGCACCTTAGTTACAGGATTTCAAAGTATGCCGTGAAGACAAACATATAAAGAGAAACCAATCAGTTGTCCATGACCACTGAAACATCACCATACGGCACTATATGTACCATCACTTGATTGATTCACCCAAACGAAATCTGAACATCATCACTTCCTTGATTCGCCCCTGTTTCCAATTCAACATTTCAAATTTGCGCCATGGTATCTTCATCTAGAGAGCTAGTCTGTAATTTCCTCCTCTCTAACCCCTTCTTATAAATGTCTTTGTTTCTCTGATTGTGAGATGAAGGTGGAAATACTTATATTTTAGTGACACAGAAATGAAAGTTCTCAGTTATGCGTCAAAGACATTGTTTCACATACTGAACTTCCACAAACAGTACACTAAATAGCAGTCAGTTTATCACTCGATAGAGAATCTGCACTTGGACAGACTTGGCTAATTTTACAACACAATTATGTGAACAGCCATCAGTGTTTAAGAAACATTACTCTAAGTGAAAGAGGCTGATTGCATCACGCACACGCTTTAGGATTCCTGTGGTGCATTGCTGAATCGATTCATTTTTGCTTGCATATTGATTCACAAGTTTCACTAAAAAGAGTCCTTCAAAAAGAAGTAACCATTTGTGCGAGTGTAAAATTTAATGCATTGCCATGTAGACATGTAATGAAGTAGGAAGTCAAAGTACTTGCTATAAAATTTATTGAAATAAACGTTGAAAATATCCACAGCTTAATCTACTTAAGTACAGATTTGTGGAAAATGTGCTCAAGTACAGTAAAAAATGTACCGTATATACTCACGTATAAGTCAGGTGTTGAAACCTGAAAAAATCTATAATAAAATCAGACCCTGACTTATACGCCTGTTCAAAAATGCGACACTTGCGGTTTAAAAAAAAATTTTCTTGCCTCCTCCAATCTCGCATCAGTTTCTCGGGTACATCGAATTTTATTGCAGCAGCGCAGTTACAAGTTTCTTTCGCCACTTCAACGAATTTTAATTTAAAACCAGCTTCATATTTTCTTCTGATCGAATGATCCATTGTAGATAAGGGATGCTCTTACAATAAAGGTGTATGAAGGTGTGAGATACAAAAAAGTGCAAACATTGCTTCAGAATAGTTTGGGTTATTACCATGTGGTCACATAGACACAATACATAGGAAGAAAAAAAAATGCCAGTTTGCTCCATGGTTACTCTCTCAGGTGGGCGTTAGCATATCATAATCTCTTGGACCAATAGCGTGAGTGTTCCACATTCGACTTATACGACTAACATTATAAAATACCGGAAATTATATGGTAAAATCAAGTCCCGACTTATCCGCGAGTATATACGGTAATTGTATTTTGTTACTTTCCACACCTGTGTTAGGCTGCCTTGTAGCACAATAAATAGCCTCAACATGGATGGCTGTCAGTGTACATGATAATGTTCCAAGACGTACTGGTATCCCATAAGTCTCCTGCCTTATGTCCACTGCTATCTCAGATGAGTTCTGATTCCCTTGCCTCCCTATCTTGGAAAAAGCATGTTCAGAAAAAGAAGAAACAAAAAAAGATACACAGATTAAGATCACTTTAGGGCATTTACAAGATGAGGAAACAGCAGCACTTCCTCAATTATAATATACTTCTTGTTGTACGATACGATAATTGATGCAATTACAAAATTTGCCTGAAATTAGTGGAAACCTTTTTTTGACCTGTTTCTAATCCTTGCATGTTAGCAATACAGCCAACCCTAGCAAATAAAAGGCTAGTAACTCATTTAAGTTTCATATTTCTGGATAATGGAATTTTTTTGTGTTTACAGCATTCCTTATAATCATTTATTATCTAATAAATGAAATCTCCTTACTCACCTCTTGTAATTCTCATCTTCCACATTGCTTAGCCCTGTCACTGGGCTCTCCAGCTGTTTCCACACTGCTGCTTCATCACCAGCATCCAGTGCCCGGTTAATTAGTGCCACTGATGAAAGCATCTCTACAGCAACCGAAAGCTCTGGATGTAAAAGCAAACCCTATACAGCCAAATAAAAAAAGAAAAAAAATGAAAGAAAAAAATTTTTGTTTTTAAATAATAAAAAAAGCGCCTTGTATATGTCCGATATTCTGAAAGGTTTCTGGATTCAGAATTAACACACTGTGTGTGGACTTTATCCACTGCTCTGATTTCCTTCTATACCTCAAAGATCTATTTGCTAGGTTGACTTTGGTCTCAGATGGCCTGTGTAAGAGGGAGTGTACTATGTTTGCTACTTATTCACCACTAGCAAAACACCCATGCTTTGCAGCGGCGAAGTACTGCCTTAAAATTTTTATTAAGAAGAAAATTAAACCTTTTTAAACTGAGGGAAAATATACCAATAATTATTTGTTAAGGATCTCTTTGTATACCACATTGTGAGTTTGGCCCTCCGGTTGTAATATGACCAAGCTGTGCGCTGAGCTTACTCTTGAGCATGCAATGTACAGTTGGCCATGTGAACAGTAATCTTGTTTCAAATCTCACAGATTGGATAGCTGCTGTCATAATCGGTTTGAGTTTCATGGTTTGTTTCCATTACGACAGTATTTGCAGAACTTTTTGTGTTGAAGTGACATTCGGCATCTGTCAAGCATTGTAAGCATACAACCGGTTTCATCTATAACTTCACATCCAGCTTTTGAGAGTTTAAACATTCATAAACATCAAAGTGTCCACTACTGAAATCGTCACCTGTCAATCTAAGATGTTTAAGTGGCATTGGCAGTTGTCAAAAGGTGTAAAATATTTTGCCATTTCAGTACACTTGAAAGCGACAACCGAACAATTCAGCAGCAGCCATCAACTCGCATGCAGAACCATAGGTGAAGGGCTTAAGCATTTCACTCTTATAGTGCTCCTGTGTTATTATCTCCTGTACCGTCATCAGTCCACACCTTGAACCTGTCCCAGTCATTCAATACATAAGACACAATGTTCCTCCGGATATCAAGAGTGAGCCTGATATGGCCGTGCAATATGTAACAAAGAGAATGGAAAAGGTAGGTGCCATCTCCGGGCATGGAAACCACCAAATGGGTACCTGAACAACGTAAAGTAAGTCTAAAATACCTACACAATAACTATAATCGTAATAAACGAACAATAAAACAGCGGAGAAGCCGTGGATTAAATAAAAAGGCTGTAGTTATCAGCAGTGAGACGTGAATCCCGTGGTGAAGCAAGGAAGGGAATGTAGAGACCGGAGTGACGGACGGCCTTATATAGGCAGGCAGCCAACAACGTGGGAGGCGTTGGGATGGGGGACCCAACGCCACCTCACACGGTGACCGAGCTGCAGGCTATGGATGTATATATGCATGTAAGTAGGATTCAGTTAGTGTTGGGAACCCGCGTACCAAATTTCTTGAAGATGGGCCCATAAGTAACAAAGACCGTTGAAAAGTTCAATATGGCGGCTGACAGTGGCATCATACCACCAAAATAAGTATGTACATTGGTTTCAGTTAGCGCAGGGAATTCACCTACCAAATTTTGTGAAGATGGGACCATAAAAAAGTTCAACATGGCAAACGTTACAAACCTTTATGACAGTTACGCGTAGAATTTCGAAATGAAACCTGCTTAACTTTTGTAAGTAAGCTGTAAGGAATGAGCCTGCCAAATTTCAGCCTTCTACCTATACGGGAAATTGGAGAATTAGTGACGTTGGAAAGTTCAATATGGGGCTGAAAGTGGCGTCATACCACCGAAATAAGTATGTACATTGGTTTCGGTTAGTGCAGGGAAGCCGCCTACCAAATTTCGTGAAGATGGGGCCATAAATAAATAGAATTTCGAAATGAAACCTGCTTAACTTTTGTAAGTAAGCTGTAAGGAATAAGCCTGCCAAATTTCAGCCTTCTATCTACACGGGAAGTTGGAGAATTAGTGATGAGTGAGTGAGTGAGTGAGTCAGTCAGTGAGGGCTTTGCCTTTTATTAGTATAGATGATTTGGTTCTTTGTTTTATCACATGATGCTAGCAGAATATGATAAGGCCCAACAATAACAACCATATCAACTCCCAAGTTAAAAACATTTTTCTTTAGTTCATGTAGTTATATCTCATGTGTGCACTCTGTGAAACTATTGTGAATGGAAGAGAAGGCATTGATTCATAGGTAGGGAACAAGACATTAAAAGTTAAAGTTACCTTGATTAAAAACAATTGTTTAATGTAACAAGCATGTTTAGTCCATTAGTATGGTTTTTACAGTGCAAGATAATCTAGTGTATCGGGTTGTCTTGTAAATGCCTTAATTATCATATATGCTTATGGAACTACTTTAGTTAATCTGTTTGTGCAGATGACACAAATGTGGTAGGTCTCATCAGCAATGGAAATGAGTAGGCACACAGAAAGGAGATAACATGATTCGCAGTCTGCTGCACGTGCAACAATCTGTCTCTTCATGTGGACAAGATGAAAGATATGATTGTTGGAATACCCATGCTGTCCATAACATACTGGACATCCAGATCTCACACCGGGCAGCAGATCTTACTTGGTCAATTAACTCCATCTTCATAGCCAAGAAGGTGCAACAGCATGTCCACTTTCTTCAGGGGCTGAAGAAAGCAAGACTACCTACCTTCCTTCCATTCTCACCACATTCTACAGGGGCACCAGAGAAAATATTCTAACCAACTGCAGTCTCTCTGAGTGTAATGTCCTATAATGGATAGTGTACACTGCAAAAAAGACTGTTGGGCCATCTTTGTCTGCCATATTGTATCTCCAAAATTTCAGCATTGTTAAGGACCACTCCCACCCCTCCAATGATGTCTGTTTCACATCCATCTGGCAAAAGGTACTAGAGCATCCACAACAGCTTCTGTCTCTTGGTTTTCTGGACCCTAGTAGCAAATGTTTATGCTGTACATTTATTACACTTGTCACTACTTTTGTTTGTTTTATGGTTATTAATTATTGCTGTCTATTTCATAGTATTAACATCTATTCACTTTTCAACTTATTTTTAATTATGTAATATCTCTCTATTAAGTAAATTTCTTTTCCTGTTACATACCTGTCCTGAGTTTATGTATAACTTGCACCGCAGACCTGGGAAACACTGTTTTGTGACACTGTATGCAGCAATACTGTGTATGAATTGTATCACAAGAAAGCCACTTGCCAAGGAGATACAGCCCAATTATACGTGGTTTCACTAACATTACATTACTTGGTCCATATTAGAGCTGTATTGGGGGGAGGCCGTGCACAGCACTCTCCACTCAATACAGACTTAGACCACATGCAGATATTTTGAAACAATATAGCAACAGTAAATAATTAAAACTTAAATTCATTAATACTTTTAACAAGTTAAGATAAATATCATGCAAAAACCAGCATCTCCAGTTCAAACTAACTGTATTAGTTAAATAGTTAACAACTTACTAAAATTATTGAGGTGAAGTTTATAGATTTCTTTTGTAAAGTATGCACTCTTTAATTGTAACATTTCTAGGAAACTGCTGCAAGAATAAAATGTATAATTCAAGTGCATACTCTTGTCTCATAACAGACTCTGTTGAAGGCATAAAATGAATGTATGTATAGATTATACTAATATTGTGATACTACTTTATCTTAGTGCACTCAATAGTGGTGCAGCCTAAAAGCTCTGTTGGCCTGTGTTCAAACCAAGTTCAGTCTTATGGAGTTTGTATGTCCCCCCCCTTCAAGTTATAACAATAATATTACATTTTATTTATAGGGAACTTTTCATTAGCAGTAAATATCAAAGTGCTACATAAAAAGTAAAAACAAAGGCAAGGCAAAATAAAAACAGATACAACAACAATAATAACAGTCTTATTAATAAGCTTTCCTAAATAGAAAAGACTTTAGCTTTTTGTAAAAAAAAAAAAAAACACAACAGCCCACAGTCTGCTGTGTTCTTATGCTCTCTGGTAGGACACTCCAGAGCCACGTAACACCAGCTGCAAAGGCTCGGTCACCCATTGTATGAAGTTTGGTCACTGGGGGTGAAGGCAGTAGGTATGTGCAAAATGGAGGTTTCTTGCAGTGGATTGTAGTATAAGGAGTTCCTTCAGATATTGTGTAGCATTTCCATGGATACACTGGTGAGTAAACAAACAGAGTTTGTATTTGATACGGAGGTGGACAGGGAGCCAATGACGTGACCGAAGAATTGGTGAAATTTGTTCATATTTCCACACCCTCATCAGGATTCTTGCAGCACTATTTTGAATTTGTTGGAGCTTTTGAAGGCATCAGTTGGGTATCCGGATGAGGAGTGCATTACAATAATCCAGCCTGGATGAAACAAAGGCATGAGCCAGCTTTTTGGCATCACAGAGGGAGAGGTAAGGACGGAGTTTGGCTATGTTTCAGAGATGAAGGAATGCAATTTTACAAAGGTGGTGGTCATGTGTATCAAATGACATATGGGATTCTAACTTGACATCCAGAATTGTAACCTGAAGGGGAGAGGGTAATGGTACAGTCAGAAAAGGAAATACAATTTACAAAGGAACAAAACTGATGGGGGGTGCCAATTAAAAGAGCTTCCGTTTTAGTGCTGTTCAGCTTGAGGAAGTTCTTGGACATCCAGGCCTCAATCTCATCCAAGCAAGAGAAAAGAGTTGATGGAGGTGTAAGAGAAGTAGAATCTTGTCTCACATAGAGCTGCCAATCATCGGCATAGCAGTGGAATGAAACTCTGTGCTTGCGGATGATGTGACCCAGGGGTAGCATGTAGATATTAAAAAGGGTCGGCCCAAGGACTGATCCATGTGGGACCCCACAAGTGACAGTGCGAGTATGAGATTTAGCATCCCCCAAGGCCACATACTCAGCCCTATCCGTATAGGACTCAAACCACTCCAAAGCAATGCCATAAAATCCAATTATAAAGTGAAGATGATGAAGGAGAATATTATGATCTACTGTATCAAATGCAGCTGTGAGGTCCAGGAGGATAAGGAGTGATGGAGAGCCCTGATCAACAGCCATCAGGAGGTCATTGGTGACTCTGACCAGGGCTGTGTCTGTACTGTGAGAAGTTCGGAAACCAGATTGAATTTTTTAAGGTGATCCTGAAGCTGAACCAAAACAACCTTTTCCCAAATATTAGACAAAAATGGAAGGTTGGAGATCGGACGATAGTTTGCTATCACTTCAGGATTCAAAGAGGATTTTTTTTAAATGAGGTCTAATTTTTGTGGTTTTCAAGGCTAGTGGGACTAAGCTGCTCTGGAGAGAGTGATTAATGATATCAGCAATAAGAGAGCTTATGTCTGATACATTAGCTTTTACCAGAGGAGTAGGAAAAGGGTCCAATGAACATGTTGAAGGCCTCATCCTCTGTATGATGCCCTCAACTTCTTTAACTGTGGTAAAGAGGAACTGGAAAAGGCAGCTCATTGGCTTTGATGTAGAAACATCCAGCGATGGAGGGCTGGAGACAGACAATGAGGAGCTGATGATGTTTACCTTAGAGGTGAAATATTCAATAAAATTATTGCACTGCTCCTCTGTAAAAATTATTACAGGCGTAGGTGTGAGGATTGAGTAAATGATTTATCATGGAAAAATGTTGTTTGGAATTTCCAGGACTGTCATTTATTACATTTGAATAGTATAGAGATCTGGCAGTGGTCAGTTCTCTGAAGTAATTTTTTTGGTGTTCCCAATAAAATAATTTGTGGACCGTTAAACTGGTTGCAACAAAATGCCGCTCGAGGGCTCACCCAGCTGCTTTCATCTGTCGAAGCTCACCTGTAAACCATGGGGCAGATTTTACAAAAGAAACCACTCGATTTAACTGGGGCATGGGTCTCAAGGATGTTCTGCAGCCCATTGTTGTAATAATTGACTAATTCATTGACAGAAGAAAGGTGTGGAGCAATAGAAAAGTTCTTAATGTCAGCATTTAAATCAGTCAAATTAATTTTTTTCATGTTCCGGAAGCGGATACAGCACTGTGGTTTAGAGTATAGTGAATTTGTGGGCAAATCCAGTGAAACAATTTTGTGATCGGAAACACCTATATCAAGTCAGAGATGAGGACTGAGTCAGTAACGACTAAATTGAGGGTATGGTCCTTGTTGTGAGTGGGGACCTCGACAAGTTGCCTCAGATTTAGGCAGTCCAGGAGCTCTAAGAGCTGGGCAGCAGAATAACTAGAGGGTGTGTCCACATAAATGTTCAGATCTCCAAGAATCAGTACATTTGATGATGTTGTACAGAAAGATGAGAGCAGGTCATTCATTTCCGTAATGAAATCAGGGTGTTGTTTTGGTGGTCTGTAAATAAGAAGTATTGTTATAAAAACTGGATGCTTGCACATAATTGCCAGGCATTCAAACGTTGAGAATTTAGGAAGGGGGAGAAGTGACAATTGCAGACCTATCCGATGGTTTACAGCCAGACCACCGCCACGTCCAGAGCTGTGGACCTTTTCAAGGTAGGTGTACCCAGGAGGGCAGGACTCGTCGAAAACTGAGTATACCTTGGATTTATGCCAGGTCTCAGTCAAACAAATAATGTCAATCCCCCTGTCTACAATGAGACTATAAATTAGATGGGCTTTATTTGTCAGGGACTGAACATTAGAAAGTTCAACTCTGATGTTTAGCAAGGTGTTGCCTTTAACCAGAGGATGAAGAAAGCCGAAACCCAGTCCAGGATTTCCATCTCGCCTGGACCGCCGCTGAGCAGTTTTTTTTAGTTTCCATGGTGATGGTGCTCAGACGGGCTGCGATGGAGTGAGCTGCTGCTGACCACAAATACGGAATGGAGCTCACGGTCAATGTAAACAAATTGCCGACCAGACCCCCAATGGACGTAGTGGGGGCGATGGAGGAGTCCAAGTTGTTTGATGACTGTGATGACTGTGATGTGGTTGTTGAGCTCCAACAGTTGCGATGGCAGATACTGAAGCATGCCGGCGAGCGGAGGAGATATGGTCCCAATGTAAATAGTTGGCCGTAGTCCTTATGTGCACAGTTGGACAGCTGTGGTGCAAATTGCAAAGGACTCCAGAAGCAAGACAGTCACCAAGATCCCCAGCGATAGAGCCGACATCCAGGAAATGTAATAGCCGGCAAAAAACTGGCGGACGAAATGTGGGCAGTTTGCGATCGACTTGAAAAGCCTTAGTTCAGATGATAACATTAAGGGGTATTCCGCAAGAAATCCCAAGTGCCATCCACAGAAAACTCAAGTAGTATCAGTCAGTTGAAGACCGATACAGGCCAGCGCCGATGACACAACGCAAGTCGGGTCAACAACTACTGCAGGTAGGATTTCTCCCAAAAGCAACACTATTAAACAATGTAAGAAGTTAACAGCAAATTACAGCCGCTAAATGATAAAGTTCTGTATAGTATCTAGAAAACAGCTACAATCAAACGACATTCAAGTAATACAAATACTTAAATAATGAATATAGTGTGGAGAAGTGGGGAACAGCCAGCGCCTGTGTCCTCTCCCCTGCTAAATAGGGTTTTTCCTCCAGGTACTCCACTTTATTCCCACATCAAAAAGATGTTCAAGTTAGGGTAATTGGTAATTATATCTACCTCATATAAGTGAGTGTGACTAACGACAAGACTGGAATTTCCTCCAAAGTTGGCTGATTTTTGCTAAATTTTGTTTAGATAGTTCCTGGCCTTGTAACCTTGACTGGACTAAGAATATTCCACATTGAATAGATGGATGGATATATTCTTTGATGAAATTTTTACCTCTGTACTTTGTTGTTGAAGTGTGGCCAGCTCACGCTGGTATAGTTCAGCAGCAAAGGGGTAGACCTGGGGAAGTTTGGCCTCAGGGTTCATCAGTTCTTCCACAGTTTTGTCTGCCTCTCCCTTACTAATTGCAGCATTGATGCGCTCTACAGCTTCTAGCACTGAAAAAGTAAGAAATTAAGAAACTAAAAATTAGAAATATAAATAAATGAGTATAGTCCAGTTGATATTGAGCTGAAGAGAATAATGAAATAGGGTGAAGTAAAAAGAGATGGGTTTATTACTTTTTCTGTATTGTATTGCATCTTCATTAGCCAAATCCACCCCACTCTGGATCTCTTCTTTTTGCAATAGGTCCCCAAGGAAATTCTGTATACACAAAACAGGCAGTGAAAAGAAGGAAACAAGAAGCCAAACTGTTACTTATTATTGTTTCAATTTCTGTATCCTACATGATGTGAGACACTCAAGTTACTTAAACTGACCAAGTTCAACAGGAAAAAAATGTAAATATTTTTAATAGTAGCAACAACAACAATAATAAAGTAGCAAAAAAGATTATTTACCTCTTGCTTAGCTATACGCATATTTAACAACTGCTTTAGGTACCAGTCTTTATTCTGGGAGTTAAGATTCCGAAGGCCAATGCTGTGTGAACGCAGAGCATCATAAAGGCTGTCTGGATTGTCTTTTGTCAGAGCCTGGTCTATAGTTTCAATAGACTTTAATACTGTAAACAAAATACGATTCTTTTAGCTTTGAAACAGCTGCAGATATGCTGATGTAAGGTGACAAGAACAAAAGCAACATCATTTCCAACATATATAGTAATTTTCTTTAGGACTATTTATTATGTCAAAAATTGTCTAATAAGCAGAAAACCCTTTATATTTAATACCATCAGCAGAAACAACCACTTTAAATGTTACCCAGAAAGTCACCCAGAGGATTCTCCTCATTAACAAGAATACAATATAAAGTTATCTGAGAAGACATTAGAACAAAGTGTGCATAAAATAACACAGCTGAGCACCACTAAAACCTAGGCTAATCATTTTTCAGTAATTAAGCATTTCTTTATGGTCTTTCAGTGTACTAACATGATTATATTTTCTTGTTTTTAGTTTTTTTTCCCCCAATTTGGCAGTTTTCATGCTTCTGATTATTTGCCTTTATTATTGACAACACTTTGCATTTGCCGTTAGCAATTTATTCATCTATGTCCTGGCTATTATCTGTTTTTAAACACACGTACAGTTTTTCAATTACTTTGTTTACACCCAAAACCTATAAAAGGAATACTGCAGATAGGAATCACCCATACTCACAGGCAATTGTCCAATACTCTGTGGAAGGTAGCTCTGATGTGATACATGGGTGATTTGTTTGGAAATTATGGCCTCACTTCATTCTGAACTGTTCAGTCTTGTTTGGCATACATTCTTCCACCTTTTATTCAGTATTAACAGCCTATAGTACTTACATTTCCTTTATCCTACCATTGTTTTTTCAGTCTTGTTAACTCTCAGAAAGCTGGTCTCATTTCTTTACTGGTTCTTGCTCAAGGCTCCCTAAAAACACTACTCACATTTTATTTTTATTTTTTTACTGCCCTTGGCATATGGATTCCATTTGATTTTATTAATTAAAATCTAATCACAGAAAGAGAATAATTCCTTTCCCATCAATAAGATCATTAATGGGTAAATTCTTTGAAATGTGTTGATATACTGAAATGTTGTCTAGAAGCTTAGCCAGTATCAACATAAAGACAAATGTAAGTGAAAGATGAAGGTTTTCAAGGTGTGAAAATACCTCAAGACACAAGTCACTCACCTCTGGTTTGAGATTTAATGATTTAGAATTAGTACTTTTTAAAACTGACAATTTTAACATTAGGGAACACACCCTCTTAACTTATTTATTACTATAGGTTTTCCTTTTGTTTCTTGCTAACAAAAAAAAAAAAATCAAAAGTTTAATAATTTAAATGCGAGTCTGAGCCATGTCCTTAAGTCCTAGGGTGCTCTTGGTTGCTCTCCTCTGTGCAGCATACAGTTCTGCTCAGTTTATGTTTGTAGTGTGGTGACCAAAACTACACATAATACTCCAGATATGGTCTCACTAGTACATTGCATATTCTGAGCATAAAGTACCCAGATTTATATTCAACAGTTTTTACAATATAATGCAAGATGCAAACAAGAACCTTCTTAACCTTTGGCCAAAGCGTCTCTAAAAGACTTGAAATTTAAAAATATGTTATCTGAGTAACCACAATGTTGTCAAGATGGATAAATGAATTACTAGTCCAAGTTACTGGTCTGCTTTATACTCAATAGCTGGAGGGTAAATTGTACACAGAAAAATATTTCTATGAGAAATGTTCATCAAATCATGTCACATTAATTTTTTGAAACTGCACCCTTTCATTTCTCATCATGAACTTCAACTTCAGATGACTATATTGACAAGGTTAATACTAGAATTACCAAAGCCTATGAAAAAACTCGTAAACCCGGCCCACCTTAAATACGTTCGCACCTCTCCATCAGCATCTTTTGTTTTGTAAATGTGTCAATAAGCAAAAGCAGCCTATCATCCCATCCCCCCACCGCTGCAGGAAGGGCAAAAAGCTCTCCCAGATCAAGACTTGTGTATCTGGGAGATGTGTACCGGGAGCTGTATAGGGTAAATAATAGTTATTTGGAACGCATGCATTTCATGTGTGTGTGTTCCATGTCTACTATGCAAATGTAGAATGACAGAAATGTTAAACACACTTTTTTCATGTTTTTAGTACGAACGACAAAATTTTGACATGAAATGTATAATGTGTGAAGACTGAAGTCCAATATCAAATAAACACTTTCACAAAAGGTACAAATATAACAGAACAAGCGTGCCTTTATTCAAGACTATATAACCAAAGAAAAAGAAATTGGGTTAGTGTACTTCGTTGGCACGACTGCTTAGGTAGTACAGCGGTAAGAACTGCTGACTCAATCAGCTGCGAGTTTGAGCCTTCTCACATACTAAAATAAACATTTTGAGTAGTGAGCTATTCTTATTATTACTATTAAACAATAAAAACATACATGTGATTTGAGTCTGTAATAGCCGGTGTAAATGTATGGTACTTATAAAGGTCAGCATTTTTTTTTTTTTTTTTTTAAATTCAGTTTTATTCTCTCAGCCACATTCACGCTCCCCATTTCAAATAAAGACGTGCTATACCAGAAGTGAATGAGGATGAGGATGAGGGTTCTACATCAGAGAAAAAGAACAGCTGCCCTCCCAGCAAGAAACGTCCACTCACATAAGAACAATGCAGTTGCACCAGGCATAAAGGCAAAAGATGGCACCATTTGGATGCAGCAAGAGGTCTGGCATCATCCTGCCAGTCAGTCTGCCCCACACCTATCCTTCAAAGAAAAAGCATGGCTTACAGAGCTCACCAAGGTATCATGCAAAGTTTTGTGATGGTCTTTATATAAAAACATTTATATGTTACTTATATAAAAGCCAGTTTGAATGTTATTTACCTTGATTTATTTATGTATCTTCCTACAGCATAAAGACACAAGTAAACTACTGAGCTTCCTCCGTTTGATCGACATGGGCATGCTGACAAAGTACATGTGTATTGAAGTGGCTTTAGCTGCAGGTTGAAGCTCCTGTTGCACCCTATGCAACTATGTTTGATCTTATTCAGGAAAAGATCCCAGAAACCCCACGGAACAAAAGATTTTCCGAGACTAAGGTCATAAAGCTTATGAAACGGTTTCTGGACAAAGGCAGAACCATAAAAACAGTTGGGTGGAGCTTCCAACTGCAGCTGAAGTCACTTCAGTACACATTTTCAAGGCAATATTCATACTAACACCATATGCAACAATACTATGCTAAGAAAAATCAGTCGTAATATACTATACCACATTACTTGCACAAATACTTGTTTTGTTTTAACTGTCAGAATTCTAATTCACACCCTATAACCTAGTGGTATAACCATGTTCAATATCATCTAAAAAAATTTTATTTTCTTCAGGTAGATCGGATCAGAATTCTGTCAATTCGTCATTTTAAAAGCAACAATTTTCAGCCTCGGCTAAACCTTTCTATTTTCTCTCTCTCTCTCTCTAAAAATATATATATATAATTAAAAAAATGCTTTACATGTCTTGTCAGATACTGTATCTCTTGGAGTCGAGTGTGAGTGGAGTGGTGTGCTGTGTTGTTTTATGGATTGTCTGCAGAACATTTTAATGTACAGTACTTGCAAGGTTTTTCTTTTTTCTGGTTGTATTGTGCTTTGTTATTGTGATTTGTTCTTTTATTATAATTTAAAGTTTTGGATATCCAAAGTTGGCATACATCTATTCTTCAGAAAGATGCCTAATAATTCCATTGGTATGCACTGTACAAATATGGGCAGCATTTAAAGGAAGTTTTAGGAGGAGAGGTGGGGTTTGGTTGTGTTGGAGAACTCCGATTCACCTGTGACTATGCTCTGTTGGCCAGGACTTTAGACACATTCTCTGGCAGAGCTGAACTACATAACTTTGTTTTTTGACGCACCACTAAATGGAAAGTTAAATGTTCCTGCATAACTTTTCACTACATTTGGCCATGCTGACTTGTACAACTAATTAGGTAAAAAAAGATGTTCAAGAACAACAAAAGAACAGAGAAATTTAGATGTAAAAGGAGGTTTCAACAATATGCAACAAGGAAGAGTGTACAAAAATAACGTTGTATTCCTAAGTGATAGATAAAGTAAGGTGATAGTTAAAGTAGGTAACTATAAAAAGGTCCAGTCTGTGCTTTAATTAAGAAAGCAGGGGGAAGGAGCGGTTTAAATATAAAAAAATAAATGTTAAATTGAAGAATCATGGTTCTATAGAATAGAGAATCATCAAGAAGAAAATAGAAACAAAAAGGGCACCCAATAACATTCCAAAATGACAATGACAATTTTTTTTTCTTGAAAGTCTGTAAAGGTATTAAGTAGAATACTGCTACTTACAATTTACTTTGTTGACATTGCCTTGAATTTCAGCTTGTGTTAGCAGTTCTTCATACACATCTCGTTCTTCCTCTGAAAGTTCAATTGTCTGCAACAAAAACAAAAAAAAAAACACCTTCAGCCTGCATAAATGTTTACATGCTGTATAAAGCGGTTGGAAAAAGTCCAAAAATTGAAATACAAACTAAAGTCATTATGTTTTTCCCTGATCCTATAAATCATTTTGATGATGTTGATCATGAAAGTCACTATTTGAATACAGACTGAGGAAATTAATAATACTAGCCAACCCGCGGCATACCATACGCAGCATAATCAGGACGGTTTTTTAATGATTTTTAAGCACAGGGAGAAAACTAACATTTGAAAAATCGGTAATGTAATAAATCAGCAAGAAAAGCAACATTGTAACAATGCATGGAACGAACCAAAACACAATCGTCCGTGACTGAAAACTGGCAGACCGTCCTCGTGCCTTCTCCTGCCAGACGGAGGAATGGGGGTGCACGGCGCGGAGTGTGGAACGGGAGGAGAGGAGAAGGACATCCATTCAGCTCCGTCCATCATGCTAGTCTGCTGATTTCTCGTTCAGTATGCACTGCCCACTCATGTGCCCACCTCCAACTGGTCCCTTGAGTCGTTGTCTTTACACAGTCCAGATGTACCTGTGACTGACATAGACTTTTCATTGCTCTGTGTGGTTTTGGCTGCTTTTCTATATATAATCCACCAAGACACCCGACCACGGTAGTAACGAGGTGGGAGGGGGGTGTGTACAAAGGGTAGGAACGCAACCAGTGGGAGCGTATGAGTCGCACTTAGTGGGAATTCCACGGTTTGCAGCTCGAATGGGGTTCAACAGCTTACCTACGCCTCTCTGCGCCGGGTAGACACACGCTCAATGTTATGCATAATTTATTGAATGCTAAACACTTCTGGAAAGAAACGGTTGTCTAAACGGGTTGGTGTGAGAATACAACAGTAAGCGAATGAAAAGATGGAACTCTGGAGACAGCAAAATACAACACAATAGCGAACCCCCGGCATAACAAACTCTGCGTGGCTCAGACGTGCATGTGGACTCTTACCACAGACGAAAGGGACTAACTGGGTGGTCAGTGAGTTTTTGCGTCCGGGCAAATGGGCAGGCAGTGTGAATGCCTAGAGAGCAAGGGTAGATGCCGGCCGGTGAAAAAAGAGTGTTGGTGGGCAGGAAAACCTCTTCCGTGTTCCTGCAGGAGCATCTAAGACGACGCATGTTTGTCGCGGATGCGAATAGCTGGTCAGTATTGTGTAAAACAGTTTGCTATGGTGCACGCGGCCGTGCGTCATAACCGAAAAGTCGGTTTTTAAAGATTGCTTACTTCATTGTGCTTTAACCTCAGTTGTAAAGGATTGTTTTAAGGATCCCATAGGATACCCCTCGCAAACGGTTTCACACGCTGCATATGGCGATTCACCTCCGCGAGAAACATGCCTCTATGAACAGTCAACGTGGCTCGGAGGCGCATGACATGCACATGACATTAACCTGACCTGAACTGCATGTGGCCTCTACGACAGACGAATATAAATGACGCAATTTTTTCTGTGTCATCGCGTCCGAGTTGGTGGGCGTGGCCCTGCGAGTTGTCGTCGTATCCAGTGGTCTTGGAGTTGGTGGGCGTGGCTCCTTCCTGCGTGCGCCATAGGTGTCTCACTTCTTGGAGGCTTAGTGAATCCGTGCCCCTTCCGGCGTGCTTTCCATGGTTGTCTTGCCTTAGTGAATTATATATACAGTAATCCCTCCTCGATTGCGGGGGTCGCCCGCGATAGGTGAAAATCCACGAAGTAGAAACCATATGTTTGTATGGTTATTTTTATATATTTTAAGCCCTTATAAACTCTCCCACACTGTGTATAAATATTCCCAGAGTTATACAGCATAATCCCTTTGTATTCTCTTAGATATTAGGTAAGATTCATTGAAAAAAAAATATATATATATATATATATATATATATATATATATATATATATATATATATACATATATATATATATACACACACACTGTTTATATACAGTAAAACCTAAATATTATTTTAAAGATATGGAGTGTCTCCGATATCACATATGTTACAGCCATTACGATAGACAGGCCACCAGCAATAAATACGTACAATTCAAGAAAAATAGTATACAGTAAATGTGTGTACAGTGACATTAAACGTACGTACATGTACCAAGTACTGCAAGTAGAAAATTAATTATGGTTATTTACCAACAATGACACGATGACTTGTCCGATAACAATGAGTTTAATTTTACTGCACAACAAAGGAGAGCGTTACAGCTCTTCTAAAGGAGCCACTTCAGGCGATTGTGTAGCACTGCCGTTGTTGTTTTTCTGGCAGTCTTCAATCCAAATCCCTAAAGAAGATTCCATCCAGACTACTGCCTTATTACATCCACTTACAACTCGTTTTGCACCATGGTTAAAAGGACACTGTGGCCGTAGATCTTATAGTCCTTTCCTACTTTTTAAATAAAAAGAATCGTAGCCTTCAACAAATCCAAAACGTTTACCTTTTCGGCAATCGTTAACATCTTCCTTTGCCGCTTGGGCATGGCCCCTGAAGCAGTAGCAGATCATTTTGGAGCCATAATGAAGGGCTTGACTATGCACAAAGATAAACACAAAAAAGCACAACTCTTTACACAGCGAAACACGTTGATGCTGAATGAGCGAGACGAGACTTCCTGGTTAACACTGCATTCAGCACGCAGGAACTTAACTGCCTGCTCTGATTGGTTAGCTTCTCAGTCATCCGCCAATAGCGTCCCTTGTATGAAATCAACTGGGCAAACCAACTGAGGAAGCATGTACAGGAAGTAAAAAAGACACATTGTCCGCAGAACCCGCGAAGCAGTAAAAATCCGCATGATATATTTAGTTATGCTTTCATATAAAATACGCGATAGAGTGAAGCCGCGAAAGATCACTTGACAGAAAATCCATTAGCTCTGAACAATATGGCCACATCTATTGGATAAAGCTTTTTCTTTTCCAACCCAAACAGCAACCTTCGATATTTCTCTTCTGTTTATTACTTTTAAATTGTTATTTAGTAAGGAAAATGAATGGGATTATCCACAATAAGAAATAAGAATAAATAATGGCTTTCTACAATCGTTATCAAACGATCTGCTATGCCTTTTATTCTATATTATTGTCTCTATGCATACACTCATTTGAATAATGAATAGCTTCTTCTCTTTACACGATATTAAGGAATGAGGGAATTATTACCCGTTTTCTAGCAGAAAGAACTTTATCCTGCTTGGCTTGACAAAGAGTGTCTTGGTACTGGTGGGCATAGCTGTCATCCAGATTCACTAACATGGCATTTGGGTTGCGCATTGCTGATATGGTACCTTCTGGTACTCCGTGGTCGATGGCATCATTAATGGCAATGACTGCAGCATGCACTAAAGGATGATAAAATTGAAGAACAATGTTAGCATAAATTCATATACTAAAAGCCCAAACCAGATTATTAAAAAAAAAAAACCCTGAATTTTATTTTTAAAGTCATTAGCATGTAATAAATGTCCTGTAGCCAGTAATTACAAATAAAAGGTCCACTGACAAAAACAGGATTTTTCAGGTAGAAGTACTCATTTACAAATGCCTCTGCAATTCCTATTCAGTTTTACCGCTGTCCGGAGAAAATAAACAATTATATGATCAGGTGGCATTAATTTTATGTTAAATGATGTTACGTTTGTTTGATACAAACAACAACTCACATGCTGCTTCATCAACGGATAACTCATTGGCTAGGATTCCCCCTATTTTGCTAAAGGCAGGCATCTGAATCCCATACTTCTCAAGTTCACTCTTCATGTTGTTAATCTCCTCCTCTGGAAGATGGAATAAAATATTTTAAGTCAGAATACTTCAAAATTCAACCATTTACCAATTTAGTTTCTATGCCTCATTTTTTCAGAAGCACAAGGAGACAATAGTTATCAAATTATGAGCACAAGACAAGATCCACCATGGTAAACACTAACGCATAATATCATTGATATTGAATAGATACGATTAGAAAGGGCAATGAAGCAGAATAGTTTAAAATTTATTATTGTGACGATACTGAACTTTAAAATAAATAACAGCAATAGAATATGCCCAATCTGGGTTTTCCATGATTAATATTTTGCTTAATTCAGCTCAATTTAGCTTTAGAATTTTATTTTTGCTTTTGTCCACAAAACCCATTTAGTATTTTCTTTATGAAACTCAGCATTAGTTAGGAGAGATACTTTGAACTATTTTGTTACTCAGGATTGCATAACATTTTACAATACTCTATGTGCTAATCTGAATAAGCAGATAATTTAACTTCTAGTTAAGTTATTTAGTCTAATGGAAAGGCAAGCTGATCAAACAGGAGAGACTGTATTACAAACTTGTCGAAAGCGCACAGACAGTATTTTTTGCTTTACCAGTGGAACTTTTTAGAACAATACTAGAAGCAGAAATAAGCACTGTCCTGCATACTAGCAAGTAAAGGGTAATATTATAAGCCACACACAAAGCCCTTAAACTTCTTTGCAATTTAAATTTTCACATGCCCGTTGGCATTTATCAAAGCAAGCTTAAGAAATACCAACCAACAAACAAATACAAGGCAACAAAAGGTACAGATACAGCTGAATCTTTCTATATTTTGTCACAATAATATTTGTTAATTATGTAAGTTCCCTTAACATTAACTAAATAAAACAAAGTTATGAGATAAAAAATGAAGGAATTATTATACACTTTCTCCATTTTTTGAAGCATAATTATGATGTGTTTTGCAAATATATTAGTGGTGGCAGTCTTTTGTTCCAAATAGTTTCACAATTAGTCACTCTATTTTATGTTTAACTGCTCTTGCTGTTTTGTTTAGCTGTCAATTTAACTTCTTTTATATTAGAAAAGTGCATTAATGTTAAATTCCTATGTATAAGAAATTAAGATTTGTATTTTTTCATTACCTTTTGATGCTTAACTCTTATCTGCATTCAAATACTGTTAATTAATGACAAGTATGGCAAACACCAGAGGCTTCATGAATAAACGGTTCATACGCACAAAAATGCTGCATACATCCATTTCCACACACATTTCAAGATATATAAAAACTGAACTTGCCGTAAAGCCACACACACTTTCATGGCAGCTTCAAGCGTGTATATGCACTTTTCTGCGCAGTTTTGTAAAAAGGCGGCGCCCAACGTCAAAGCAGTGCCACTTTTTCTATATTCATTTCCTTTTTTTATCCCCATATTCACATCCATGACATGGGATTTATCAAATACACCAAAATTAATTGCATATCATTAACAAATTTAATTCACTTGATTTGTAATCGTTCTGTAACAATATAAAGGTGCATGGAAAGTCCAAAGCATTTCAACTACTGTAATTAATAATAGTGTTGTTAGTAGATACAGCACATGGAAGAATTAGAAGAGCACGCATATGATGACTAGCTTCTAAGCAGATTTCAATTACCAAGAGCAATCCACTTGGAGCTGTGTGCTGAACTGGCACTAGCTTTACAAAGGCAGACTTTGAGGAATTGTGCTCTACCGATTGGGTATTTCGTAACTATCACAGAGTAGCACCATGGCAGCTGTACAGGTTGTTATTCTCTGCTTGTCATCCAGATATACAAGATTTCCTTACATTGTGTTCAAACTGGCAAACATCAAAGAGCAATCCGCACTTTCAAGGGGACCAATGCTACATATTTGCCCTAAAGAACTTTTTGGGGTTTTGGTCAGTATATATAGCCTATGCGTTGTCACTTTTCAGGAAAACTGCCTGACAGTCCAGAAATAACTTAGCCAAGTTTCATTTCATTATACCTGCTAGGATTAACTGACCAATGAGGCACCACGATCAGTTTTCAATTGGTGTTTGTGTGTACACAAAAAAAAAACAGTTTTTTGTCAACATAAAATGGCAACCTGCAGCAGTTTCCAGTTTTCCTAATGTAATTAAAAAAATTATTGCACTGATATTGGAAAAAGAGCATCTACTGAGAATTTAGTTGCCTTTGTTAACTGTAAGCAGTTACATTCCATTAACACACAAGTCATATGTATCACAACTGATACAAAGGTAAGGCACAGAATCAGTATTTGATGGCCTGAGTCAACCCATGATTTGCGCATTTTGTGGCAAAGTAGCTTTGGTCAATGACTTGCTGATGCTGCTGAATGTTGTGGTTAGCTTATTTACACCACTGTTGATTAACATGTATTCAAATTGAATCATGAGCACACAAAGAAAGAAGTGTCATATTTTATTAAGTACGAGCACTGTAAGGGTTAAACTAGAAAAGGTTTATGCCTGTATATTTTTTATGTATCTGAATAGGCTAGAAACCACCAATATACTATAAGCTAAATGTCAGGTATGTACTGAAGGGTGGGGAAGGTAAATTCCCCTGTTCCAAATAAGAAATGTGAACCTGAGATTGGAAATACTGGTGAAAACGACTGGACCAGTGCTAAGCGGGAATAGGCCCTGTCAGGCATATGTGATGTATGAGAAACAAGCTACACCCAGTGAGCTGGAAAATATTGTTGGAACCAGTTGGAGGCAGGATGACGGGGAATGGAATGTTAGGACTCAAGTGACAGAGACTAATGCGTTGGGAGAGAAGAATTGTAATAAAAAATATGGTTTGCCCATCATTGGGTACTCATTTCACTTGATTTGAGTCTATGTGTGCATCACACAATAAAGCCTGATTCTGCTGCCTTCCTGAGACTCCATGGGCCGTACCTCTGTCATGACACTTGCTGATAAGGTAAGTGGATGAACCATCAGTTTTTCATATGGCCTATACTAATCACTGTAACAGAAATCATATTACATATGCCAGATAATAGCAGCTAATCACTCAAGACACTGGCGCCATTACACCTTTCCAAATCACAGAGCAAAGGTGCTACCATGCCGTGCATGCTGTTGGCAGCACAAGGAGTCAGGAGGTAGGCTGGTCCACTACCCAATGAAGGTCTACAGAAGTGTGCTTTTATATATGAGGTTGATTAGCATAGTCAATACATAGTTATTTTAGGGTGGCAACTGAGCAGAGATAGAGGCATGTTCATGTACGCACATTTACAAAATGATTGTGATTGCGTACTAATAAGCACAACGACAGACTTTAAAAATCAGATATTTTATGGCTTACGCATTTTCCTGCTTTTTGCTATAAGCATGTTTTCACACTCGAATCCAGGCAAAGGTTTATAAAGGAGACCCTCAAGACTGAACTTGAGAACAACTGTATTAGACTACTGAAAATCATTCTCATAACATGCATGTCTAACTTAATTCTAACAAGGCACAAATAATCATATTTTTAAGATTCTTTACAAATAATGGCTTCCTTTGCACTTCTGTGAACAGTGACAACAAGTGATATTTTATGGTAGAGGTTGAGGACTTTAGTTCGAATACTCACGAAGGTCTTGAGGAAAGCCCACACTGAAACCAGAAATCTCTACAGAACCTTTCCCAATTACAGAATTAATTTTAACCACTAAGTCACAATTCAATTAAATTTCAAAAGTCTACATACAATCACTTACCTGTGAAGTCCACCTTTCCATACAGGTCTTGAATCTGAGGTGCCAGTCCCAACTTAAACAGATACAAGCTGAAAGTAAACAGATCTTCTAAGATTAAAAAGTGTCCAAAATTGTATTTATTTATTTACTTTTAAATATATTTTTGGAGGTTGTGCATAAGCTTTATAATGCACTGGTGAGGTCTTATCTGGAGTGCTGTGTTGAGTTTGTCTGCAAGCCACAAAAAAAACACTACAATAAAAAAATGTAAAAAATGTACAGAAGAGTGTGACTGAGCTGATTCCACAACTGAGAGATATGAGCTATGAGGAAAGATTAAAGTAGTTTAACCTTTTCAGTTTAAGATAATGGTGATTAAGAGATGACATGATTTAAGTTTTTAAAATTATAAAAAGTAATTAGTACAATAGAACCAGGCTGTTATTTTAAAACAAGTCCAACAGAAACATGAGGATACAACTGGAAACTTGTTAAGGGTAAATTTCTCACAAACGTTAGAAAGGTTTTCTTAAAAACAAAAATATAGACACATGAAATAAATTAACAAGTATTGCGGTAGAGAGTAGGACTTCAGCAAACTTTAAATCTCAACATGATGTCATTACAGAGAAATTAGTTGTATAGGATTGGTGAACTTTGCTGGGATGAATGGCCTGCTCTTGTGAAAATCTTTCTTACATTTTGCTTTAAGAATACACGTGGCCCTCGGGTTATGAATGTTGACAGGAATTGAATTTTTTATATGAAAGTTGGAACATATCTAATAGATTTGTAAAAAAAGGCATAATACTTTATTACTTAAAGAAAACTGTTTCAAACTCAAAATTACAATGAAGCAAAATTACTGTGCCTTAAATCGCAAAACACAAAATTTAAACTAAAACTTATCTAAAGTATGTGAAGTACAGTTACTTCCATAAGTATTTAGACAGTGATACAATTTTCATAATTTTGGTTCCATGTACCACCACAATGGATCTGAAATGAAGCAATCATGGTTTGATTAAAACTGCAAGTCTACTCTTAAATTTAAGGAATTTAACAAAAACACTGTATGAGTCATTTAGAAAAGGCAGACATTTTTATATATACGGTCCCCCCATTTTCAAGGGCTCAAAAGTATTTGGACAAACTAACATAATCATGAATATAACAATCATTTTAAATACTCATATGAATGTCAATGACTGCCCTAAGTTTCCACCCTACTGATACTTTGCCAGGCCTTTACTGCAGTTATCTTCAGGTGTTACTAGTTCGTTGGACTTTCTGCCTTTAGTTTTGTCTTATTTACATGAAATGCAGATTCAATTGAGTT
Source organism: Polypterus senegalus (assembly GCF_016835505.1). Lineage (NCBI taxonomy): Eukaryota > Metazoa > Chordata > Cladistia > Polypteriformes > Polypteridae > Polypterus > Polypterus senegalus. Next base: position 126,218,675 of record NC_053165.1, on the reverse strand, counting down.
GGTCAGTTGACTGACTTGGTCACTGAAGAATATTCCACTTCTTTGCCTTGAAAAGCACTGTTTACTTTTGCAATATGTTTTAGTTCATTGTCCATCTGTACTATGAAGCATCATTCTATGAGTTGTGCAGCATTTGTTTGAATCCGAGCAGACAGTATAGTTATGTACACTTGAGAAATACTGTAACTTTTCTCAGCAGTCACTATCATTAATAAACACCACTGACTCACTTCCATTGGCAGGCATGCATGCCCATGCCATAACACTGCCTCTACTATGTTTCAGAGATGATGTGGTATGTTACATATTGTAAACCATTCCTTTTCTCCATATTCTTCTCTATCCATCATTTTGGTAAATACTGATCTTAATTTCATTTGTCCAAAGAACACTGTTCCAAAACTGGACTTTTTTTATATATACAGTGAGTACAGAAAAGTATTCAGACCCCCTTCAATTTTTCACTCTTTGTTATATTGCAGCCATTTGCTAAAATCATTTAAATAAATTTTTCTCCTCATTAATGTACACACAGCACCTCATATTGACAGACAAAAAAAATAATTTTTGAAATTATTGCAGATTTATTAAAAAAGAAAAACTGAAATATCACATGGTCCTAAGTATTCAGACCCTTTGCTCAGTATTTAGTAGAAGCACCCTTCTGAGCTAATACAGCCATGAGTCTTCTTGGGAAAGATGCAACAAGTTTTTCACACCTGGATTTGGGGATCCTCTGCCATTCCTCCTTGCAGATCCTCTCCAGTTCTGTCAGGCTGGATGGTAAACGTTGGTGGACAGCCATTTTTAGGTCTCTCCAGAGATGCTAAATTGGTTTTAAGTCAGGGCTCTGGCTGGGCCATTCAAGAACAGTTACAGAGTTGTTGTGAAGCCACTCCTTCGTTATTTTAGCTGTGTGCTTAGGGTCATTGTCTTGTTGGAAGGTAAACCTTCGGGCCAGTCTGAGGTCCTTAGCACTCTGGAGAAGGTTTTTGTCTAGGATATCCCTGTACTTGGCCGCATTCATCTTTCCCTCGATTGCAACCAGTCATCCTGTCCCTGCAGCTGAAAAACACCCCCACAGCATGATGCTGCCACCGCCATGCTTCACTGTGGGGACTGTATTGGACAAGTGATGAGCAGTGCCTGGTCGTCTCCACACATACCGCTTAGAATTAAGGCCAAAAAGTTCTATCTTGGTCTCATCAGACCAGAGAATCTTATTTCTCACCATCTCAGAGTCCTTCAGGTGTCTTTTAGCAAACTCCATGCGGGCTGTCATGTGTCTTGCACTGAGGAGAGGCTTCTGACAGGCCACTCTGTCATAAAGCCCTGACTGGTGGAGGGCTGCAGTGATGGTTGACTTTCTACAACTTTCTCCCATCTCCCGACTGCATCTCTGGAGCTCAGCCAAGGTGATCTTTGGGTTCTTCTTTACCTCTCTCACCAAGGCTCTTCTCCCCCAGTAGCTTAGCTTGGCGGGACAGCCAGCTCTAGGAAGGGTTCTGGTCATCCCAAACGTCTTCCATTTAAGGATTATGGAGGCCATTGTGCTCTTGGGAACCTTAAGTGCAGCAGAAATGTTTTTGTAGCCTTGGCCAGATCTGTGCCTTGCCACAATTGTGTCTCTGAGCTCTTCAGGGAGTTCCTTTGACCTCATGATTCTCATTTGCTCTGACATGCATTATGAGCTGTAAGGTCTTATATAGACAGGTGTGTGGCTTTCCTAATCAAGTCCAATCAGTATAATCAAACACAGCTGGACTCAAATGAAGGTGATCTCAAGGATGATCAGAAGAAATGGAAAGCATTTCTTAAATAGTGGTAAATATATGAGTGTCACAGCAAAGGGTCTGAATACTTAGGACCATGTGATATTTCAGTTTTTCTTTTTTAATAAATCTGCAACAATTTCAAAAAATTCTTTTTTTTTTGTCTGTCAATATGGGGTGCTGCGTGTACATTAATGAGGAAAAAAATTAATTTAAATGATTTTAGCAAATGGCTGCAATATAACAAAGAATACTTTCCGTATCCACTGTATATATTTTCTAGCAAAGTCTAATCAAAAGGTACACAGGCCTTTTAATCAAGGGGGCAGCTTACTGTCCTTCACACTATGAGGGGGCTTGAGTGGGGTTGAAATACTAATTATCTAGGCATAATGCCATAAATTTAGGTATAATCAAGAAAAATTGTTTTTCCATTAAATTAAATTCTTTGACATGTAATAAAATTGCAATATAGCTGGTAATCTCAACAGTTTAATACTTAACTAAGTCAATGTGAACAATGAGTCTGTTTTTTGGCTGACAAGAAAGTATATATCAAGTTTTCATGTTTGTCATTGCCAGATATAACAGCTGATCCAGGTGTGTATCTGTGAATCTGATTGGAGATTTGATGTGTACTAATCTGTAAAAGGTCTGCTCACTGAAATAGATGCTTCCAAAAATGGTTGTCATTTTCAATGCATGTCTTAAGGTGATTGGGGTACAGCAAGTCTCAAATGGGAGAGCAGAACAGAAATGAATTAGACTGCTGGACTTGAATATGTTTTTCAAACAGTCACAGTTCTGCAATTCTGCCAGTTCCAACTGGTAAACAGGATCAGCTCTCTCAATGTCTGTGGCAAAAGGATTCTCAAACAATCAGACCTTTTTTGCATGTAGGTGAAGCTCAAAAAATAATTTCTGGAACGTATTTTGCAACATTTCCAAGGCATCTACACATTAGTCAACTGGGAACGCAACTAGTAGATTTTCAGCTGATCATGTCTGAGTATTGGAAAGATAGCAGAAGTATTCCTCTATTACTTGTTTCAGAAGGAGGTTCAGTTTTACTTCACATGCTTTTACATGTGATTACATGTCACTGATGTGTTTCCCCTTCCCTTGAAGCTGCATCTTGAGACTATTTAGTAGCTCCATTTATATCTGTTAAAAAAGCAAGGTGCCATTTCCAATCTTGAAATGTGTTGATTTCCAGGTGCAAGTCATAACAATATTTTAAAAAACTCACCCCCGGCTTAGCCAATGCAATCCCATGTGGTACAGAACAACTCTCTATGCAGTATTCATCTTCGACAAAAAAATCCTGAAATTGTCTCTGGTTGAAAGTATTTGCTTTAATGAAGTTAACACAAGATACCATAACTTTCATGACCGAGTCCCACTTAACTATTTGGAGCATAGTGCTTGCTGGTGAATCAGCAGTGTATTGCAATTGGACACTTGTGACTGCATTCATTCACCTCTCTTTTGGTGAACCATTCCCTTGCAGAACCCACCATGTTCGGGTCACTGTCAGTTGTTGGTTAAATTAGAACAGTTGAACCCCATATTATCAACAGTTTGGCAGACTTTTTCACAGATGTCATCTCCTGTTGTCATGCCCCAGACGGTCTGCAGTGCAGCAATCTCTTCTGTGTTAGAAAGTGGATTCTGCTCCTCTGGACAGATATGCAAAATGTCCATTGATCAATGGCCATGAGTACCATTCACGGAGAGTTGGGGAATGACTGCAATCACTGCATTGTAAGATGGTGAAAGATCAATGATCATATCATTGATCACACAGCCCACTGTTAGTCAATGGTGCTAGTTCAGTCATTAGGCCAAGGTACCTCCTTAGCAAAAGAAACCAGACATTCCTTACAAACTCTCTGTCAGTAAATAGTCTACCACTGGTAGCCATTAGCCTAGCTACTTGAAAACTGGCACAAAGTATTTATCAATTTTTGTTTTAAAAATGCATTCTGCTGAATCATCAATCCATTTTTTAACTTTGAGATTTTTTTGACCTCACGTTCCCCATCAGACAATCTTATTTTTCTTTATGTCAAGATTCACAGTGATGATGCAAATGGTATTCTTTAAAGATAGCTATTGACTCTTGACATATGAGACAAACGGCTTTGTCCTTGCACTGAATAAAAAAAGAAAAGTCACAGGTCCACTGTTGATTGAACATCCCTCAGAACTGATTTTTTTTCCTTTGACATTGTTTGATGCAGCAAGTTCAGGATTCACTCAACAAGTTAGGGTGAAATGATAGTGGGGGTGTATATGGGCATTTTTTTTTGTTTCTATTGTGGCTCCATGTACTCAGATTGCATTTATTTTGGTTTAAGTAGGCCCATGTTTAAGAATTCAATGTTCAGCAGGCTGGACCACACACACTGCAGTTACTGTTTAAAAGTCCAGTGACAGTCTAGGGGTGATTTGGCCATGATAGTGGGGGTGTATATGGGCATTTTTTTGGTTCTTTTGTGGCTCCATGTACTCAGACTGCATTTACTTTGGTTTAAGTAGGCCAATGTTTGAGAATTTAATGTTCAGGGGCTGGACCACACACACTGCAGTTACTATTTAAAAGTCCAGTGACAGTCTAGGGGTGAATTTGGCCCGTGGGCCAAAGTTTGGGAATCCCTGCTTTAATCTGTCCTTCCTATACTTGAGGATTACCTGTGGTTTGCACCTTGTTGTAAACCCTGTTTACACTTTTGTGAAGTCTTCTCTTGATTGTAGACTTTGACAATGATAGGCCTACCCCCCCAGAGACTGTTCTTGGTGTGGCAAAACGTCTTTAATTAGTTTTTCTTCACCAAGGAAACAATTCTGCAGTCATCTAGCACAGTTGCCTTCCATGGCTACTGAGCTCACCAGTGCATTCCATCTCTTTTACGGATGGCGCCTCATGTATAAACGGTGCATACGCACAAAAATGTTGCGTACTCCTGTTTCCATGCTCAAATCGTGATGTATAAAACCTAAACTTGGCGTAAAGCCACACACATTTTCACGCCAGATAAATGCATGGCATGCGCAAGTTCTCTGCTCGGTTTTGCAAACTGGCGGCACCCAGCATCAAAGCAGTGCTTTTGTTCAAGAGTGGTTTCCCTTTCTTTTTTAGATCCACATCCCTGATTCAGCTTTATCAAATACACTGAAACTAACCGCATATTGTTTATTAGATTAATGCATCTGATTCTAATTAACCTGCAACAATATAATGGTCCATGGAATGGCCAAACTATTCCAAACAACATTGCTGCTTTAGTGCTGTTCCTCTCAATGCACGACTCAGGAGTATTTATCCCACTGTATCCGAGTGTGGAATCACAGCTCTACAGCAGCTGATTGTAAAGAGAATTATCGGTATACAGCACCAAGCACACGCTGCCTCAGCCATGCGCACTGTCTATTGAACTGCTCCCATACGGCAAACACTTCAGAGACTTTCCTGTAGGGACATCACAGATCAGAAACAGCTTCATCCCAAGAACTATAACCGCACTCAATCAGTCCATAAAGTGCTCCTTGTAGAACTGTTTGTACTTATTAGTACAATTACATCACTGTAAACCTGCTATACAGTTATAATATTGCATAACCTGAGCCACTTTTTAAAATGTGTATTTACATATGATGACAATATTTTTAAGATGAAATGCAGCAAAATAGGTTTATTACATTATACAGATAAAATGTTATCATTTAAATAATCTATATTGTTAATAATTAAGCAAACATGTGAGGACACGGTGTCGCAGCGCTAGCTAGTTCAGGCCTTGTTCCTGCCTCGCGCTGTATTCTTGCTGGAGCTGGCGTGACACTGAAAGGATAGATGGATAGAACAATTAAACATGTACTACAAAGATATTTCAATGTCCCTTAAAAGTTTTGAAGAATCTGCATTCTAAGCTTACAGATGTCTTAACATCTATTACAGAGCTGACAGTGTGGCGATTGGTTACTTGGAGAACGCAAAGAAAGGACAGGAATTTACAGTAAGACAGTACTGCTGCAATAAATTATTTCATCGAAAGTCGCACACAGCGCAGCAAGCATCTTGTGGGAGGCAGGAATCTCTGGATGGGGCGCCAGCTTGTCACCATCACTGTGCCCCATGTTCCCATGTTAAATAACATGCTTTATCTCCTATCATCATGAAAGTGATATCAAGTATACATCTCAGTATTTTAATTAAGAAAACTGTAATATCACAAATGTAATGGATTCTGTGTCCTGTTGGAGGTAGAGAAACCCCCGGAAGCACTTAGTGATTCACACACAGAGCACATAGAAGATCAAATACAAAACAAAGCATTTAACGTGCTACTTTAGTTACGATGGGACTTGAGAAACTAGTAAATTAAATGACTTTAAGATGAAGTTTATGATGTTCTACTTTAATGACAGAATAAACTACGTGATTAAAGTGGAAATTTCAAGATTAAAGTTGACATTTCGTGCTTTATTACCACTGTGTGCCTATTTTTTTTTCTCTGTACCCTAGTAAGCTTTCATATGAAACTCAGACGGTGGGCTACGACTCGCATTTTCACGGCGACTTTGATATCTGACAACTTCTTTTTTAATTTCGGGCACTGTGCAACTCGAGCTTTCAAGTTTCTCCGACACTCTATGTCACTTGATTAACTTCCTTTTGTTGTTTATACCACTGTTTTAACCAACAAATAGTATGTTTTTCTTTGCCTCCACTTGGTATTCACTGAATGTCTATTTCCCCCAGTGCTTTTGCCACTGCCTTTTCACAGAACGCTGAGCTTAAGGGCTATTTATATTGATTTGCATATTCAAAGAGGCAAAATTCTGGGAGGAGACGGGGCGGGACAGCAGGCACGTGTGTCACTTGTCACACTGACCGGGATTTATGGAGCGGAAGAACGTAGAAGTTGGTGAACACACAAATTTATGCATCTAGATTTTTTTGTTGCTTAAGCACATTTCCACTTTTGTGCTTACCCCATGTTACAGTGTGAATTCTAAACAGGCAATTATGCATGAGGCCCCAGGGATACTGTAGCTTGCATTTTTCTCTTTCATAAGAAGAGTAAGCCAGTATAGCTGGCTACTCATTTAGTTTTTGATGGAGAACATTGCGCTGCTAACATAATCTGTTGCCAGTAAAGCTGACTACAATGCCAAAAGTTCAAAATCATTTCTATTTTATCATTAAGAAGAGACCTAGAACTTTTAATGTGTGTGCCAAACAGCTGGAGATATTCTACTAATCCACTGAGGCTACAATGTACAGGTTTGAATGCTGTGAGCTACTATTATTCCCATAGCCAGATGTCTGAATAAAATTAGAAAGTCCAGCTAGATTACAGAGAAGGCACTTGGTTATTGTTTATTACAAGACGGCACATTGTTACTTCCATGTAAATAACGATTCAAAAGCAGGGGAATTCTTGAAAATGTCCAAGTGTACTACATACAGCTATAGTCACATGTTAAACATAGCTGTATCGAATTGATTTTATAATGAAATGATATGGATTTCAATATAAGAGTCTCTCCAATCATTTTGCTTTAATACAGGACTAAAAATAAGGAGAATCCAATATACATAAGTAATACACATTTTTTGCCATTGCTTTTATATATATATATATATATATATATATATATATATATATATATATATATATATAAAAACACAATATACAAGCTTAACAATTGTTTTGCTAGGCTAAAGACTGCTTCTGATACTGTATTGCAAAAAGACAATACTAGATCTTTATTTCAGTTATATGTTACTGGGAGAAAAGTATTTTTAAGTTTACATGACAAAAAATAAGGAATTTCTACATACAGACACAAATATACAGACACACAGATACACATTTCAATCATGCCACATGACTCAGATGCTCTTAATCCTATGACAGAATGACTCTCTAGCATCACACAATGTATGAAGAATATTTAAGCTTAACAAGAAAAAAAAATTGTATTAATCGGCTATTGTGGAAAAAATAGGGATGTTTTCAGAAAGCTCCAACAATCAGAGTTACAGATAAAGCTAGATGCAAATTATTTAGGTGCCATTATCAATTCTGAATTATATTTCACATCCAACATTAACTGAGGCTCCAAAGACAATGTTTCAGGAAAAATTGCATGGGTCTATCTTCCCTATCAAAGTAACACACAGGGATAAAATCCTGTGTTTTTGACCAATTAGATTGATACATGGCACTTTTAACAGAATTATCTCAGAAATACATAAGCAACCCAGCCACAGGGGGATGTACAAACCTGTGTGTTTCTTTGTGCTGGTCCCAAGCCCAGATAAATGGGGAGGATTACGTCAGGAAGGGCATCTGGTGTAAAATTGTGCCAAATCAATATGCAGACAACAATACAAATTTCCATATCAGATCGGTTGAGACCCGGGTTAACAATAACAGTAATAGTGGAAATTGGGCTACTGTTGGCTGAAGGCGAAGAAGAGGGGGGAGATATGTCCCGAGGCAGGAGGAGAGGAGGAAAGTAAAGAGAGCGGAACTGAGGGTAGGAACTTTGAATGTGGGCAGTATGACTGGTAAGGGGAGAGAGTTAGCCGATATAAAGGAGAAAAGGAAGTTTGATATATTGTGTGTGCAAGAGACTAAACGGAAGGGGAGCAAGGCCAGGTGGATCGGAGGTGGATTCAAATTGTTCTATCATTGTATGGATGGGAGGAGAAATGGAGCAGGGGTTATTCTGAAGGAACAGAACATCAAGAGTGTTTTGGAGGTGAAAAGAGTGTCAGACAGAGTAATAATTATGAAGCTGGAAATTGGAGGTGTGATGATGAATGTTGTTAGTGCATATGCCCTGCAAGTTGGGTGTGTAATGGGTGAGAAAGAAGATTTTTGGAGTAAGTTGGATGAAGTGATGAACAGTGTACCCAAGGGACAGAAAGTGGTGATTGAAGCGGATTTCATTGGACATGCTGGTGAAGGGAACAGAGGAGATGAGGGGGCGATTGGTAGGTATGGTGTCAAGGAAAGGAATGAAGGTGGTCACAGGATAGTGGATTTTGCCAAAAGGATGGACATGGCTGTGGTGAATATGTATTTTAAGAAGAGGGAGGAACATAGGATGACGTACAAGAGTGGAGGAAGATGCACACTGGTAGATTAAATCCTATGCAGAAGGAGATTGAAGACTGCAAAGTGGTGGCAGGGGAAAGTGTAGTTAAACAGCATAGAATGGTGGTCTGTAGGATGATGTTGGAGATCAAGAAGAGGAAGAGAGTGAGGGCAGAGCCAAGGATCAAATGGTGGAAGTTGAAAAAAGAAGACTGCAAGGTTGAGTTTAGGGAGGAGGTGAGACAGGCAGTGAAGAGTTACCAGACAGCTGGGATACTACAGCAGATGTAGTAAAGGTGACAGCAAGAAGGATACCTGGCGTGAAATCTGGAAAGAGGAAGGAGGAAAAGGAAACCTGGTGGTGGAATAAGGACATACAGGAGAGTATACAGAGGAAGAGGATGACAAAGAAGTGGGATAGTAAGAGAGATGCTGAAAGTAGACAAGAGTACAAAGAGAAGGTGAAGAGAGAGGTGGTGGAGGCTAAAGAAAAGGTGTATGATGAGTGGTAGGAGAGGCTGGACACTAAAGGAGGGAAAAAAGGACATGTACCTATTGGCTGGACAGTGGACCCTAGTTAGAAAAAATGTGCAGCAGGTTAGGGTGACAAAGGATAAAGATGGTAACATACTCACAAGCGAGGAGAGTGGTTGAGCAGATGGAAAGAGTACTTTCAGAGGCTGATGAATGAAGAGAACGAGAGAGAGAGAGAGAGACAGAGAGAGAGAGGCTGGATGATGTGGAGATAGTGAATCAGGAAGTGCAACGGATTAGCAAGGAGGAAGTAAGGACAGCTATGAAGAAGATGAAAAATGGAAAGGCCGTTGGGCCAGATGACATACCTATGGAAGCATGGAGGTGTTTAGGAGAGATGGTAGTGGAGTTTTTAACCAGATTGTTTAATGGAATCTTGGAAAGTGAGAGGATGCCTGAAGAGTGGAGAAGAAGTGTACTGGTGCCGATATTTAAGAATAAGGGGGGTGTGCAGGACTGCAGTAACTATAGGGTAATAAAATTGATGAGCCACAGCATGAAGTTATGGCAAAGAGTAGTGGAAGCTAGGTTAAGAAGTGAGGTGATTAGTGAGCGGCAGTATAGTTTCATGCCAAGAAAGAGCACCACAGATGCAATGTTTGCTCTAAGGATGTTGATGGAGAAGTCTAAAGGCGGCCAGAAGGAGTTGCATTGCATCTTTGTGGACCTGGAGAAAGCATATGACAGGGTGCCTCGAGAGGAGCTATGTTATTGTATGAGGAAGTTGGGAGTGGCAGAGAAGTATGTAACAGTTGTACAGGATATGTACGAGGGAAGTGTGACAGTGGTGAGGTCTGCGGTAGGAGTGACGGATGCATTCAAGTTGGAGGTGGGATTACACCAGGGATCAGCTCTGAGCCCTTATTTGCAATGGTGATGGACAGGCTGACAGACAAGATTAGACAGGAGTCCCTGTGGACTATGATGTTTGCCGATGACATTGCGATCTGTAGCGATAGTAGGGAGCAGGTTAAGAACACCCTGGAGAGGTGGAGATATGCTCTAGAGAGGAGAGGAATGAAGGTCAGTAGGAACAAGACAGAATACATGTGTGTAAATGGGAGGGAGGTCAGTGGAATGGTAAGGATGCAGTGAGTAGAGTTGGCAAAGGTGGATGAGTTTAAATACTTGGGAACAACAGTACAGAGTAATGGGGACTGTGGAAGAGAGGTGAAGAAGAGAGTGCAGGCAGGGTGGAATGGATGGAGAAGAGTGTCAGGAGTAATTTGTGACAGACGGGTATCAGCAAGAGTGAAAGGGAAGGTCTACAGGACAGCAGTGAGACCAGCTATGTTATATGGGTTGGAGACGGTGGCACTGACCAGAAAACAAGAGACAGACCTGGATGTGGCAGAGTTAAAGATGCTAAGATTTGCATTAGGTGTGACGAGGATGGATAGGATTAGAAATGAGTACATTAGAGGGTCAGCTCAAGTTGGACGGTTGGGAGACAAAGTCAGAGAGGCGAGATTGTGTTGGTTTGGACATGTGCAGAGGAGAGATGCTGGGTATATTGCGAGAAGGATGCTAAGTACAGAGCTGCCAGGGAAGAGGAAAAGAGGAAGGCCTAACCGAAGGTTTATGGATGTGGTGAGAGAGGACATGCAGGTGATGGATGTAACAGAACAAGATGCAGAGGACAGAAAGATATGGAAGAAGATGATCTGCTGTGGCAACCCCTAACGGGAGCAGCCGAAAGAAGAAGATCATCTCAGAAGGACTTCAGCAGGCTATATAGCTTGTAAAACTTGACCATCACATCATTACTCAAGAATAGGATAAATAATTGTTTAGAGCAGTGTTTCCCAAACTCGGTCCTGGGGACCCCATGGGGCCGCAGGTTCCTAATCAGTGACAACACCGGATAACACTGAGCTCATTAGCATGTTTTTTTTTTCTTTTATTCGACATTCAGAAAAGCATAGCAACATGATTTTTATATTTATAAGACATTTATAAATGTTTCTGCTTTCGCTATAGATTTAAATGCGTAACTTTCTTTTGTTGATTTCATTATACTTTGCCCTTTCTATGTCCAGTTTTCCCCCTTCATTGTATCTTAATAATGACAATTTAAAACGAGCAGATCAGACACGCAGGCCAACAATAGTGACTAATCAAAGGCTGCAATTACTTTACAGTCAGACCCACTAATTAGTAAATGAGTTAATTAAACAAATAGAACACCTTGAAAAGTAGAATGAAAATCAAGAAGAAAATACTGTTAAAAAGAAAAAAAATACATTATCCCTATATAACTGCTTGGTACATTTTAATTTTTTTTTTTTGCAAACTTAGTTTTCTAATTTCTATATTGTTCCCTAAACACAGAACTTGGGAAATATCAGTTCACTTAATTAGCCCAGGAGTTCAATTAAAAACAGACGCTGGTTGTAACAAAAACCTGCAGCCACACGGGGTCCCCAGGACCGAGTTTGGGAAACATTGGTTTAGAGTAACTTCAGTTTGTCTAATTTATTTGTTTACTTTATTAGAATTTCAGTAGCTTCTTACTGGTATCTGGCTTTTATACATATAGAGATATACATATACTTATAGATCTTAAGATAATGGTTATTGTAATTTTTGGTAAAGCACATTGAGCTTTATTCAATACATGAAATGTGTTATACAAATATTTTATTATTATAAAAATAGAGCAAGTGTCACGTTCCAAAAAAATATTTTTTTCTTGGGGGGTATTTCAACATTCTCTTATTCTGATGCTCATTGTACGGTCTTTACTAAAGGACATAGAATTATATTAATAATCCTTAAAGACCTATTATTACTATTATCTTTGGTGTTCTTCTGGGAAGACAGCAGTATAGCTATTGTTTCCTGATTAAGAATGTACTGGAGTGACATGAAATATTTTTCTTATTTCTCTTGTATTTGTTTGTATTGTTTCCTTAAGTTTCCTGAATTTTTACTAAACACAGACTTTACAATATTAATATACAAAACGTTTATATACCTTCAAGTTCTGTTCAAGAACCCTTACTCTGTACACAACAGGTCCAAACACTTGTAGCCCTATTATTTACCAATTAGCTTACCTTTTAATTTTGTGATTTGGATGTTAGGTAATGGTAGGTATGGATATATACAATAGCTAAAAATAGAAGCACAATAAAAGGTCTATGGAACTATTTGTATGTTATACCACTATGGTGGGTGAATGAAAAGAAACTAGAAAAAGGAGTGTGTGTGTGTGTGTGTGTATTTTGACAAGAATGGTAAATGCCACTAAATAAAAATGACTTATAAACTACATTGGCCAACTAAAATGCTGAGTCTACCCAGAAAGTTGGATAGTCTAGGTCCGGTTTAACTTAGCAGAACTGCAGAGTGCAGTACAGGACAATAATGAACATCAAGACCAACATTCCATCCAACACCACACCTGGTTTTTAAGCCACATTAATACACACCTTAGTGCATGGATGCAATATATACAGCGGGGCATATTCTTTCTGTCGTATATATCTGTTGTCTCAGGATAAAAAATCTATAAAAGAAAAAACAAATGTAAAAATCTCTTAAAGAAAATGAAAATATATTGTTATTTAAAAATTTAGACAGCAGGTCAAAATGTAAAATGATCATCCCAATAAACAGACAGGAAGTTCCTATAATGAAATGTGTGATTCAGTAATTTTCTAGTAAGAAAGTCACATTTGCAAAGATATACAAACTTGTAAAGCATACTTTACCTTTCTTGAATGCACTAAACATTATGTTTAAAATTTCTGACCAATGAACTGGAAACATGACTAAATGGATGTTGACATACAAATATTTAAACAACAAAGAATTTAATTTTTTAAAGTTATAACCAAACCTTACTAACAAGCTAACTCTTGCAACTCGCAACTCAGAGCAGCTCTACAATTATTCTAAAGACAAAGATATCTCACAGATTAAATAAATATGCTGCTTAAATACTAAGATTTCCAGAAAGAAAAACGTACAAGTTTTAATACTCCTGTATTTAATGAAATTTAACTCATTTTATTTTTTATAATGCTCTTCAGTTAAGGCAAAACACAAATAAAAGCTTTACTAATTACATATTAATTTCTGTATCTTTTCATAAACATACTCTCACCCTAATATATGCTCAAGACAAGCATTTAGAACCAAATTGCTACATGTTCACAAAAATCACCACATACACACTTTAGTTACCTTCGGTAGTCCAATTTCAGTCATGGCATTCAACCACTGAATCACATTGTCTGTGTGCCTGAAATGGAGTCCTGTAGCCTGGAAGAAAAAATTAAACTTTAATTACGAATACACAAAAGAAGTGTTACAACTAGATTGTCTTTTTTTTTATATATATATATATATATATATATATATATATATATATAAAAGACGACACTTGGATTTACTAATCCACTTCCTCGCTGGCTAACATTAAATATTTTAACTTTTCTTATCCCACTTCTGGTAGATCATCTTCCCTTGGTGATCATTTGTTTTTCATTAATGACACTGTACTGTTTATTTGTATAATATTTATTTATAATCCTCCCTTAACCATGCCTGCACAGGCCATGTGTATATCATGGTCCAGCCATCAACATTACAGCCTTTTTGATCATCTTACTTTGTATCTTGTTTGTTCGCGATCATAAATCTTCTTCACAGAGACAACACGGGGAGCAAAGAAATTTCCCAGCTTGGCAAGGTAGACTCCATTGCGCAGGCCTTCTTCCAGCTCTGTGGTGGGTGGCAACTCTTCATCCAAACAGGCCTCCATCCATCTAAAGCAGACAAATTATTACTTTACATTTATTCTACCCAAGAATGCATTTTCATCTAAATATGTTAGGTGAGCATATGGTGATTACGACTAATTTTATTTTTTTTTATAGGAGCCAGATTTAGACACATAAAACTCAAAATATGGATAAATTGAATATTTGCTGTATGAATGTCATTAAATAGCTTCTTGCTTCTACAATTTTTTTAATTTAATAATGTAAAATGTTGAGTCACAAAGCTAAAAATAGCAAATTGGAGTTTATTATATGTATGTTATATGGGTGACAATCTTAATAATTTGCCAAAAAGTCTGGTTTCAAATGTTTAATCTTATCAATTTATGTTGTACTGAATTGACAATGGCTTTGATCCAAAAGTCTGTATTAATCTTTTTACATTTTTTGGTGTTCTTACACTTCTCAGTGACTCAACAATACAAGCCCTTCACAGAGATAGAGATTTATTGAACCACTTTAAAATAATTTTACAAGAAGCTTGATAAACTTAACACAAAGGTTCTTAGCACCAGATAATATTAGATTATCCATTTGTATCAGTGGATTAGGGTGAAAATACCATGCACAGTCCATACTGAATTCTACAGTATACTGAATCATGCATACATTTTTCTCTGCATGTTTTATGTAACATTGTTTACTAATGGTTGGGTTTTTTTTTTTCTCTGTATTTTTTATCCTCCTAACAGCTTCATTTTCAAGTTCCACAAGTAGATCCTTGGTCTTTATAACAGCAGTACTGTTCTTATATGCTGCTTAGATGTAAACCTTACAATGTCAGTGATATTTATTGTTTACATATATTGTGAACATATACAGTGACACAAATGCAGGGATATCTTGTTGACATATTATATATGAGCTCTTACGAACATTAATTGCTTCTCCCAATTTAGGTTTAAAGTATTCATTCCAATTTGTTTGATCAGTTAATTTTCTAACATTTTTTTTTTTAATTTTGCAGATATCCAGGAACATTATCATTACACATAATTGCTTCAACAAGAGTACAAAAAAACACAAATTATGAATATTTTTATTGTAACTTTGCAACCTATAAAAATGAAGAATACCTAGTGGGGTAAATACTTTCTGAATGCACTATAGCAGTAAAAGTATACTGCCTTCCACAGAATTATGTAAAGTAAGCTTTGCTTATTTGTAAATTGTACATTTTTGGAAAGAACATCTTAAAACAGACAAACCATAAAATTCCATGCTGGTATTTTGTGGGTAGATAGCTTTGGCTAATGAAATTTTAAATTAAAATTTAAGACAGACTGATGGGCATACCCCATCTTGGAAATGGTTTAATTCTGTACAAAATGACACACTACTCATCAGGGCAAACAACAAGGGTCAGGAAAAATAAACACTTTTGAGTATTAACTACTGAACAAGAATCATTTTTATCCAGTTAAACACTGCATCTAGGGCTCAATAACTATACAGATGAAGACGGATTTGGCACTTTGTTTGCAGCAAGCATCTGATAAACAATTCACTGACTAAAGAGCTGCTCTGGGAATTTTAAAAGGTGAGCCATCTCAGATTTCCCAGTTGGCACAGAAAGACAGAAAATCCGGTCTGTCAGGTGCACTATCGCACAAGAGACATCCTGGTGAAACTGCTCTGTTTTGCAGGACTCACTATTGGTTTTAGTAAGACTGTGTTAGAGACTATACATAATTAAAGATGGCAGTATGAAAAGAACATGTTTAATGCATGTCCCTATGAAATATGTTTATTCTGATTTGGGTATTGCAAACTAAGTATAAATCATGCAGTAGTGTAGTCAAAAATGTAGTTCATACTTTAAATATGCCAATATTATTTTATTTCAGCAGTTTGGCAAAATATCACCTTATTTTTAAAACAGATTATCTTATTTAAAATTTTAAACAATACTTTAAAAAACATTAAGGTAGAAATCCTTTTACCATAGCTCGCAGCACCTCAACTCTCTTTATAAATGAAATGGACCAACAAAAGTTAAACCTAAAACCTGTATCAACTCCAGACAAGAATATGCATTGCATGATGTGGATAATGATGCTAGATTTTTACTTTTTTCTGTGGCCAATTTTGTATTACCAAGTTAGCAAACAAAAAAGAAAGAAATTCATCTGACAAAATAAAAAGTTAAAAATATTAAGTACTGCAGATCTTTGACTATTTCATTTTGTGTTAATCAGATACCTAAAACTCTTACAAAAAATCTCACTGCTATTACATATGGGAAAATATATTCAAGATCAAGTGTTTTATTATAAATTTAAATTTGATTATTAAAATGGGATTTAAAGCAAACCCAGAACCAACATGGCAATTACCAAAAGTCACCTTAATATAAAGTGATGAAAAGATTATTACTGCTAACAAATTTTCATTGCAACTGCCATAATTCATTCTCTTCATGAATTCCTGCTTGGGAACCTACTATTTCTATATACTATAGACTGGTAATTATGCTGGTTACTACAGCATAATAAACTAAAAAATAACTGGCATGCTGCTCTACTTATTTAACTTATGTTTGTGGGCAGTTATGTGAAGCTGGTATATATATTTTCTTCCAATCTTCAATGATCTTAATTAACTGACTTCTTAATCACCATTGATATAGTTTTCCCTTCATATTGTTTGTTTTATTTTAAAAGAAAAAGTGATCTGTAATAAAACGTGTTGTGGTTATTAATTCATTGTACAATAAACATATGTATCACAAGGTATTTACATAACTTTGCTGGACATGCTGGTTTCAGGATGGCATGATGGTATAGTCATTAGGAATATTATATCACAACTCTAAGTCTTAGGTTTAAATGTTGGCCTATATCTTGTCTGTATGGAATTTAAATTGTCTCTTCACATCTATGATGGCTTTCTGTAGATATTCTATAATCTCGCTCCATCTTATATTTCGGAATGTCTTACACCTTGCACTCCAAATCGTAACCTTAGATCTTCATATGAGGGTCTGCTTATAATTCCAAGAGCTAAACTTAAAAGAAGTGGTGAGGTGGCCTTCTGCTTTTATGCACCTAAAATCTGGAATAGCCTGCCAATAGGAATTCACCAGGCTAATACAGTGGAGCACTTTAAAAAAACTGCTATAAACACATTACTTTAACATGTTTTTCTCATAACTTCATCTTAGTTTAATCCTGATGCTCTTGCATGTTCAATTAATTATCATTATTATTCATGGTAACTCCAAAATCTGTACTAACCCCTACTCTCTCTTCTGTTCTTTTCCCGGTTTTCGGTGCGTGCCACCACCACCTAATCAAAGCACCACGATGTTCCTACATTGATGGATTAAAGGCCAGAAGTCCACATGACCACCATCAAGTCCTTCCATGAGAACCCTGAATACAATGAGGACTGATCATTTATGTTAGGTAGAATTTCCAGAGGGGGCTAGAAGGTCTCATGGTCTGGAACCCCTGCAGATTTTATTTTTTCTCCAGCCGTCTGGAGTTTTGTGTTGTTTTTTCTGTCCTCCCTGGCCATCAGACCTTACTTTTATTCTATGTTAATGAGTTTTTTCTTATTTTAATTCTTACTTTGTCTTCTTTCTCTTTCTTCATCATGTAAAGCACTGAGTTACATTATTTGTATGAAAATGTGCTATATAAATAAATGTTGTTGTTGTTGATCCCGCTACTGCCGATAAAGTAACGGAGGGATGAGTGATGAGGACACAACACACCTATAGCTAGGAGTAGATGTGCTTTTGTTACAAACAGTCAAAACAAAGCAGAATTCTAAAGCGCAGTGCAATTTTCTTAAATAAAGGTGCTGGTGGAGGTTAAAAATCCTCATTGTTACTTAAGAATGAAGTATTTCTTCAGAAAAAAATTCTTCATAGACAATCATTTTTGCTTTTAAGTAAGATGCTCTTGTTATCTCTGACCACGCCCCTCTGATCATGGAGCCTAAATCACTATGCCCTACACACTCGTCTCACAGCTGGTGTCTTAACCCCCTGACATTAGCTGATGAGAACAGTTCAGAACTGAAATCCAAGTAAGCTGATTATTTTCTGGAGACAAATGCATCTCCAGAGGTCTCTGCATCAATACTTTGGAAAACTCTGAAGGCATCTATCTCATAAAAATAAAATGGAATCCAAGAATCCTTCTGAGATTATCGGAGAAATTACAAGAACAGACCAGGAATAGGCCAGGTCTCCAAATGAGGCACTTTATAGGAAAAAAAGACAGGTTTTTGCATCAGAATTTAACCTCTTGGCTACTAAAGGAATGGAACGGCTCAGCTTTAAATCGCAACATTATTAAAGGACATGGAGAAAAGGCCAATAAGATTTTAGCCCAACAAATCACACAAGCAGGAAGTCCAGAATGCCTTAACACAAATTACCAACACAGATGGAGATAAAATCATAGACCATAAAAATATAACTCACACATTTAGAGAGTACTGTAAATCCTTATATTCTACTCAGTCTAAAGAAGATTAGGCACAATCTAATGCGTTTCTTGACTCATTACAGATACCACAGCTTGACACTCTTAGTGCTGTGGAACTGGATAAACCTATGACACTCAATTACTAGACGCTATAAACTCACTTCAAAGTGAGAAAGCGGCTAGCCCTGATAGCTACATAGTGGAATTTTTAGAAAATAATTTTCAAATAAGTTGCATCGTACAATCCAATCTCACTCCTGAATAATGATAAGATACTCTCAAAAGTGCTAGCCAGAATGATTGAGAAATGGATCTGGTCAGTTAAGTAGTGGTGGGTTTAATCAGCTTCATCTGCTTTGGTGTTAATGAAATGAAAAGGTGCACTAGTGGGTCAACAATGAGACAACTCCCAAAATAGGAATGGTTTAACAGGTGGAAGCCACTGACATTTTTCCCTCCTCATCTTTACTGACTGTTTTTTCACTAGTTTTGCATTTGGCTACAGTCAGTGTCACTACTGGCAACATGAGGCGACACCTGGACCCTACAGAGGTTGCACAGGTACTCCAACTTCTCCAGGATGGCACATCAATACGTGCCATTGACAGAAGGTTTGCTGTGTCTCCCACCACAAGGGTCTCAAGGGTATGGAGGGGATTCCAGGAGACAGGCAGTTATTCTAGGGGATCTGGACACAGCCATAGAAGGTCCTTAACCCATCAGCACGATCGGTATCTGCTCCTTTGGGCAAGGAGGAACAGGATGAGCATTGCCAGAGCCCTACAAAGTGACCTCCAGCAGGCCACTGGTGTGAATGTCTCTGACCAAACAACCAGAAAGACTTCATGAGGGTGACCCAAGGGCCTGACATCCTCAAGTGGGCCTTGTGCTTTCACTGACGTGAAAGGGTCTGGAGAAGCCATATGGAGAATGTTATGCTACCTGTAACATCATTCAGCATGACTGTTTTGGTGGTGGGTCAGTGATGGTCATGGAGGGACGCACAGACTTCTACAGGTTAGACAACCTGCCATTAGGTATTGGGATGAAATCCTTGGACCCACTGTCAGACCCTATGCTGGTGCAGAGGGTCCTAGGTTCATCCTGGTGCACAACAATGCCCAGCCTCATGTGGCAAGAGTATGCAGGCAGTTCCTGCAGGATGAAGGAAATGATACCATTGACTGGCCCCCATGCTCATCTGACCTAGATCTAATGGAGCTCCTCTGGAACATTATGTTTCGATCCATCCAACACCATCAGGTTGCACCTAAGATTGTCCAGGAGCTCAGTGATGCCCTAGTCCAGATCTGGGAGGAGAGCCCCCAGGACACCATCCATCGTCATATTAGGAGCACGCCCCAACATTGTCAGGCATACAAGCAAGTGTGGGCCAAACATACTACTGAATACGATTGTCAGATGCTATAATGAAATTTTGGCAAAATGGACTAGCTCACCACATCATCTTTTCACTCTGATTTTTTGTAGTTTGATAATTTTCATTTCCATCAAATGATGTGGCATCCTTTCGTTCCTAATACATTACCCAGTCCATATCAGTATAGATATCCGGCATGATTTTGTTTTTTCCCCCCATTGAGATCTGATGTGTTTTCAAAGTGTTCCTTTAATTTTTTAAGCAGTTTAGATTACATTCACCCATTAAATCTAACACTACAGAGATCTTACTATGTAGATAAGGCATTTCATATGGTTGAATGGGATTACCTATTCACCACATTGCTCAAATTTGGGTTTGGCTCAAATATGTGCATGGATCAAACTACTTTATACTAGTCCAGAGGCCTCAGTTCATGATCAGCAACAATATTACAGACTACAGGGAGTGCAGAATTATTAGGCAAGTTGTATTTTTGAGGATTAATTTTAATATGGAACAAACACAGTGCTATCAGTCAATCCAAAATGTTAATAAACCTGAAACCTGAATGTTTCACAACGGAAATGTGAGTGTGAACATCATCAGGGGAATACATATGTGCACACAATTATTAGGCAACTATTAGTGTGCAGATTTATTATGCAACTAAAGGAAAAATGAAAATTTTCCCATCTCACTTGTTTATTTTCATCTGTTATAGTGAGAATAATAAACAAACACCTCAAAATTTACAAATAAACATCTCTGACATTTCAAAAAAAATAAATCAATCAATCAATGACCAATATAGCCACCCTTCTTTCCAATAACAGTCATAAGCCTTTCCATTCATGGAGTCTGTCAGTTTCTTGATCTGTTGACGATCAGCTTTTTGTGGAGCAGTGACTACAGCCTCCCAGACACTCTTCAGAGAGGTGTATTGTTTTTCTACCCGTAAATCTAGCGTTTAAGAAGTGCCCACAAGTTCTCGATAGGGTTTAGGTCAGATGAGGAAGGGGGGCCATGTCATTATTCCTTCATCTTTAAGGCCTTTACTGGCTGGCCACGCAGTGGAGAACTTCGATGCAAGTGATGGAGCATTGGCCTGCATAAAAATCATGGTCTTCTTCCTGTATCACTGTTTGAAGAAAGTGTCTTCAAAAACTGGCAGTAGGTTTGGGAGTTGATTTTGAGTTCATCTTCAATGCAAAAGGTCCAACTAGCTCATCTTTAAAAATACCAGCTCATACCAGTACCCCACCTCCACGTTGGAGTGGAGCTCTGTGCCCATTACTGATCCACAGGTCCATCCATCTGGTCCATCAAGAGTCACTCTCATCTCATCGGTCCATAAAACCTTTGAAAAAAATCTGTCTTCAGATATTTCTTGGCCCAGTTTTGACGTTTCAACTTATGTTTCTTGTTCAGTGGTGGTTGGGTTTCAGCCCTCCTTACCTTGGCCATGTCTTTGAGCACTGAACACCTTGTACTTCTGGGCACTCCAGGTAGGTTGCAGCTCTGGAATATGAAAGTACTGGAGGATAATGGGTTCCTGGTAGCTTCACGTTTGATTCTTCTCAAATCTTTGGCAGCTAATTTGCGTCTTTTGTTCTCAAAACGTTTCTTGCGACCCTGTTGACTATTTGCAACAAAATGTTTGATGGTTCTGTGATCACACACCAATATCTTAGCAATTCCAAAAGTGCTGCATCCCTCTGAAAGACTTTTTACAATTTTTGACTTTTCAGAGTCAGTTAAATCTCTTTTTTGGCCCATTTTGCCTGAGGAAAACTAGCTGCCTAATAATTCTGCACACCTTGATATAGGGTGTTGATCTCCTTAGGCCACACCCTCCCTCATTACACAAATACACATCACCTGATGTGCTTAAATCCAATAAGCATTCAAGTTAATACAGCTTGGAGTTGGAATATACGCATTAAAAATGACGATATGGTCAAAATACTCACTTGCCTAATAATTGTGCACACAGTGTATTTCAAACTAGAACATCTTACTCGACAAGGATGCCCCCTATCATCATTGCTTTTTGCATTCACCATTAAGCCATTGGCTGTTTACTTTTAAATTGCATCGCAGAGAAATGGGATTTTCATTCATTTCATTGGACTTGAACAGAAATCATTATTATATACAGTACCATATTATCTGTATATATCTGACATACAATATTCTATGCAAGCACTCCTAAAAGCACTAGCAGGATTTCAAAAAGATATCTGAACTCAAAATTAATTTGATAAAAGTGTGCGTTTTCCAGGGAACGTTCTGACACACAATTAGACTGGACACCTTCCCTTTTATCTTACCATTTATCTTACCAAATCAGTTTAAATATAATGGAGTTAATATCACAAGTTAATAAAAAGCTCTTGTTCAACAAAATTTTGTGGTCTGCATAGAAAAAATTAAACAAGATGCAACTAGATGGTCCACCATCAAGCAGGGAGAATCAACACTGTCAAGATGAACATCCTTCCCAAATATTTTTTCTCTTTCAAACCATCCCCATATAAATTAACAAATCTTTAAGATTAGATTCGATTATGACCATATTAATTTTGAGATTGAAACATCCACGCATCCAAAGGGGGACTCTAACAACCTAAAGCAGAAGGGGGCATGGTATTACCTCTCAATTATTTTAATCAGCGGTAAATATACAGGCCTTAAAGACTCGGGCATCAACACAAATGGATGAACACACACAAACCTGGTCTGCAATTGAACTGAAAACTTGCAGCACTTCTTTATATTCCCGCTCTGTGTTACATTGAATACAAACTGTCGTTAATACACTAACCACACAAGTGCCTTTCATTAACTCAGAATATGGAACCAATGTTGGAAGCACTTTAAGCACTCTTATCTGTTGCACCTCTAAATGATAACCACTTTTTTTCACTCTCTCACCCAGATCGTTGTAGACAAGAAACACACATGAAATGCAGGTGTTCCAAATAACGATATATTAAATTACCCTATAAAAATCCAGGCACCTCACACCCAGATAAATAGATTTGATTGATTTTTGTCCAACTTGAGCTGCAGCAGTGGGGAGGATGGGATAGCAGGCTGCTTGCTGCTTGTGCTGATTGACACATTTGCAAAACTAAGCATGCTTATAGAGAGGTGCGAAGGAATTAAAGGTGGCCAGTGATTACAACTTTTCTCGTAGGCTTCAGGGATTCTAGTGTTAAAAGGGTGTTTGAGTCTCAAAAGTGTTTTGGGTGTTTGAAAGAAAGGAATGTTGATCCTTAAGGGTTTGGGAACACCATATCCCCTTTTGGATGTGTATATTTCTCAGAAAGTTGTTTAGACCAAAAAAACAAAAACAAACAAAAAAAAAAAGCAAAAAAAAAAAACACTTTTGGAAATTCCACATGGCTAAATACAACTTATGATGAGCCAAAATGATGTACTACCAGACAAAGGCTGTAATCCAGCTTAACAGTTACTATCTAGTGCAAGTACAGTGCTGGACCCTTTTCTGACTGGAATGGCGTAATGGAAGGACAGTATGGAAGGAAGCATAACTCTGAGCCAGGATGGAACAAAGGGATAATTTAATGGATAAGGTGGGGGAGTTGGTGCATCTAGGGCAGTTCCTCCTCCACTATGACAGAGGATAGTGCTCTGCTGGCATGGAGGACACCGGCAGGGATTTATGGGAGTCATAGTCCTGAGGGACAACCCCGTTAGGGTCCTTGGGTGCTGCCAAAAGGCACATGTAGAGAGAAGGACTCCCTGCTTCAGGAAACTTCTGTCTGACCCGGATTAAGAGGATTGTTTATTTCAGGAAGGCCCATTCTGTACACACTGCACAATCTGGTCAGCTTCCGGGTCCAGAAATCTTACTTAGTCAATTAACACCACCTCCATAGCGAAGAAGGTGCAACAGTGTCTCCACTTCCTTAAGTGGCTGAAGGCGGCAAGACTACCCACCTCCTCATTCTCGCCATACTCTACAGCAGGGGTCGTCAATCACAGTCCTGGAGGGCCGCAGTGTCTACAGGTTTCATTCCAGCTTGTGTCCTAACTCAGTCCTTGCTGATAATGAAAGTTGGTGTTTAACTCTATGCCTTGTTAGTGCCTTTATTTGTCAAAGACAAATTTTAGTTATTTTGTAGATCAGATGTCCTCAATTACAGTCCTGGAGGTCTGCTATGGCTGCAGGTTTTCAGTTTAACCAAATTCTTAATTGGAACTCTTTTATTTACTATTAAAGCAATACATTTTTGGCCTTAATTTTAGCTCTCTTGCCTGTTACCATTTGGAACACTTAATTGTTTATTTTAGATTTTAGCAGCTGCGTTTAAGTTTTAATTGTTGCCGGTTTTCTTAATCAGACATTAATGAGATGCAATTAACCAATAAACCAGCAGCTCTCCAGCTAACATGCTTACCATGAAGTATCTGTGATAAAAAAATGTCTAGAAATGAATGAGAGGGGAATTGGAAGGACCATTAAGTTTAAATCTCTTCTGGTCCACAAAACACATGGATATTGTTCTCACAGAAGGAAACTCTACAGTGCCATTAAAACTGCTGTTAGATGAATGCAAGCATTAATAAGCTAAATAGTTCAATACCAAGTTTCATTATCAGCATAGACTGCTTTCTAATTAGGAAACTAGTTGGAGTAAAAACCTCCAGCCACTGCAGCCCTCTCCAGGACTGTGATTGAGGACCCCTGCTCTACAGGAACTCCAGTTGAGAGCATTCTAACCAACTGCATCACTGTCTGTTTAGGAACTGCAGTGTCTCTAACCTAAGGTCCTGTAATATATAGTGCACACTTTTATAAATAAAAAATAAATAAATAAATAAATAAAAAATAAAAAGATTGTTAGGTGCTCTTTGCCCTCCAATGAAGACATCTTTGTAAAGCATTGTATCCATGCAGTATATACTATTATGGATGACAGCTCCCACCTCTCCAACAGTCTCTTTGTCACACTTCCATCTAGCAGAAGGTACTGTAGCATCCGAACCAGATCTGTCACATACAACAGCTTCTACACCTTACTTGCCCGGACTCTGAACTCTGTGCTACCCACCAGGCTTTAGATCTGCACCTAGCAGCAAATTTATATGTACAAAATTTGTTACTATTGCCACTACTGTTTTGTTTTTTTATTTATTAAAATTACTCTTATATATTATTACTATTTACTTCAATTTATTACTATTCATTCAGTTACCTATTAACCTGTAATTATTTATTTATTATAGTATATTTCTGGGCGGCACAGTGGCTCAGTGTGTGGGTTTCCTCCGGGTACACCAGTTTCCTCCCATTTCCTCCCTCCTCACATTCCAAAGAGGTTAGGTAGATTGGCAATTCTAAATTGTCCCTAGTGTGTGAGCGCCCTGCCCGGGGTATGTTTCCTGCTTTGCGCCCTGTGTTGGCTGGGATTGGCTCCAGCAGACCCCTGTGACCCTGTAGTTGGGATATAGCGGGTTGGATAATGGATAAATGGATAGTATATTTCTTTATCTGTCTTGCATGTGCCGTGTGTTTATGACTATTTTAATAATAATACTACATTTCATTGATATAGCGCCTTTCCCATGCTCAAGGCACTTCACAGAGTTTAAGAACGAATGGCAGGGTATACAGTATATAGCATTGTACTAAACCAGATAAATAAGGAGTAAGATAGTAAATTCAGAGAAAAAAAAGCCTAACAGACAACATAATTGATGGTCTAGCACACACAAACAGGTTACATGAACATCTTGACATAGAGGTAAACAAAGAAGGGTAATAAAGTCAGGCAGAGCTAAAAGCCTTCCTGAACAGATGAGTTTTGAATTGTTTTTTTAAATGAATTCATGGAGTCAGCTGATCTAATTAATTTCGGTAGGTCATTCCAGAGTCTGGGCGCTATGCAGCTGAAGGCCCTGTCACCGATGGAGTGTAGATTAGTGTGGGGCACAACAAGATTGCCAGAATCAGAGGATCTTAGTGGGCGGACAGGCACATAGTGATGGAGAAGATCACTGATGTAGTTTGGCGCAAGGTCATTTAAGGCTTTGTAGGTTATAAGTAGAATTTTATATTAAATTCTGTAAGACACTGGGAGCCAGTGAAGGCGAAGTAGGATGGGTGTTATGTGCTCGCTGTTGTTGGTTCGAGTAAGGACTCTTGCAGCCGAATTTTGAATAAGCTGGGGCTGTGAAATAAGATTAGATGGGGCACCTGCCAGTAGGGAATTACAATAATCGATGCAGGATGTGATAAAAGCATGGACAACTTTCTCAGCGTTAGAAAAGGAGAGGAAGAAGCGAACACGTAATATGTTATAAAGGTGAAAGTAAGAAAGTTTCTTAATGTGATTTATGTGGGTGGAATAAGAAAGGGAGGAATCAAAAATGACACCAAGATTCTTTGCAGTAGAGGCAGGTCTGATGAGATCACGGCCAAGATGGACTGGGAAGGAGCTCATTTTATTAAGCTGCACTTTAGTCCCAATTTGCAGGAGTTCAATTTTGTTGAAATTTAAATTTAAAGAGTTCTGCTCCATCCAGGTTTTAATTTCACTGAGGCAAGTTGTGAGTTGAGAAAGCTCTGATGATTCCACTTTTAATATTGAGATAGAGTTGAGTATCGTCTTCCCTGTATGGATGGTATGACAATAAAGTGACTTGACCGGACTTTAGTAGGAAAAATGCAATGTCCAAGTTTTTGCCTCAGGAAATTTATCTTATTTAGGTTTCTACCTGTGGTTTCTGAAAGCATGTGCAAAGCTAACATATGCACAGGCTAAGAGAATGCAACAGACATACGCAGACTACAACATTCTTAACTGTAACCCGATTAAAGATTTACAGGGCCAAATAACCTGGTTACTCGCAATGAAGTCTACCCCTGTTAACCAGGTTTCTCAGAGACCAATAGCCGGTTTTTTTTCTAACTGGAAAAAAGGTTTACATGGTATTATAGAAACCAGGCTTCTGTGAATAACCAGATTATTAACACTAGAATTACCAGAGCCTACGAAAAAACTCGTAATTCCGTCCCACCTTAAACTGCTTCTTAAATCCCTTCACACCTCTCCGCCAGCGCCTTGTGTCTCTAAATGTGCTGATAAAGAGAAGCTAGGAGCAGCCGCTATTCCATCCCCCACCAATTTACAACGTGCACGAACTTCTCTCAGCTCATGCCTTGATTGAGTATTTGGGAGTGAAGTGGAGTTTTAGAGTGGAAATAATAGATTGTTGTTTGGAACACACGCATTTCATGTCTGTTCCGTTTCTACAGTAATCTGTGTCAACACATTGTTAAAACAGAAACGTTTTTTATATTCTAGTATTAGATGACAAAATGTAGGCATAAACTATATAATGTTTGAAGCCTGAAGTCCAAATAGCAAAGAAACATTTTCACAAGAATAACACAATTGCACTTTTATTCAAACATATAACTGCAGAAAGAAAAGCCGCCTTAACATGCGACATTGACACCAGTTTACTATAACTGACTCGTGGTTCAATAGATACAGCCCCGCTTGGGAATCAAGGGGTCACGGGTTCGATCCTGCGCCCCTCCCTTTTGAGAAGTAAACTGTTCTTAGTCTTACTGTTTTAGAATAAAAACATACATTTGATTTCAGTCTGTAACAGCCGTGCAATTTATGATCTTTGTAAAGGTTAGCTTTTTTTTTTATTCACTTTTCACTCTCTCAGTCGCGTTCAGAATCAATCCATACAACCCCATCTGACACGGCTGTTTTCACTAAAGACGCTATAGCTCTGCAGTGTCCCACGATGCATACTAACGCCCCCCCGGTTCTGACACACAAGCGCTGGCGAAGCTGCCTTCTTCGTATCTCACCGTCACTTGCTTTTCTTTTTATTCAGTTTTATTGAGTGTTCCTGCCAGTCCCCGCATGTTGCTGTATGCTTTTTCTTTTGCATCCCAGGACATGCAGAAGAAAGAATGGTAAAGACCAACTTCGGCGCTATATGCAATCATCAGACACTCCCCATCTGCCCGTGTCGCTCAAACACAGGAACATATATTGGTGTAAAAGTATAACAAAAGTGCACTTTTATTCAAGTGCACTTTTTCCATCGCCTTTTCCTGTAAGAAGCAGTGTACACACTTCTCTCTATGCTGTGGTTTCTATTACACACCTGAAAGAAAGAGACAATACATATGAACATATCCAGCATACAGCAACATGCGGGACTGGCAGGAACACTCAATAAAACTGAATAAAAAGAAAATCAAGTGACGGTGAGATACGAAGAAGCAGCTTCGCCAGCGCCTGTGTGTCAGAACCGGTGGGGGCGTTAGTATGCATCGTGGTACAGCACAGAGCTATAGCGCATCTGTATTCTGTTTCTTTTGTACTCCAGGGCACGCAGAGGAGAGAATAGTAAAGAGCAGTAAGTTCGGGCGCTATATGCAATCATCAGACACTCCATCTGCCCGTTGTTTTGTTATACTTTTCAATACTTTTATACTGCTCAAACGGGCATGCTCAAAAATACACGTGTAATGCCACGAAAAGTGCACGCAGACACTTCATTTCGCAAACAAAACAAGTGCACTTTTATTCAAAACTACCTGTATAACCGAAGAAAAAGAAAGCAAGATACAGTAGGCGATTGATACGACATCTTGCATGGTGCAATGCTAAGAAGTGAAGATTTTCATTCCGTGCTATATAAAATCATCACATTCAAATATTAACAGTTCCACACACCCAAGGACCGTCCTTCCTACATTTACGACACGTGTACTTGTTGCCGTGTACACACCTCTCTGTGCTATGGTTTCTATTACACTGAATGAGCACCTGACACTGTACTTTCTTCCCTGGGGAAGGTCCCGATCAGAGAATTTCCAGTTCCTGCATAAATTCACACCGATCTGACGCTGTTCGCTTTCAAATAATATTGCATTAGTGCGATTATATTTTCACATATATTGTCTCTTTCTTTCAGGTGTGTAATAGAAACCACAGCATAGAGAGAAGTGTGTACACTGCTTCTTACAGGAAAAGGCGATGGAAAAAAGTGCACTTTTGTTATACTTTTACACCAATATATGTTCCTGTGTTTGAACGACACGGGCAGATGGGGAGTGTCTGATGATTGCATATAGCGCCGAAGTTACTGGTCTTTACCATTCTTTCTTCTGCATGTCCTGGGTGCAAAAGAAAAAGCATACAGCAACATGCGGGACTGGCAGGAACACTCAATAAAACTGAATAAAAAGAAAAGCAAGTGACGGTGAGATACGAAGAAGGCAGCTTCGCCAGCGTTTGTGTGTCAGAACCGGGGGTGCGTTAGTATGCATCGTGGTACACTGCAGAGCTATAGCGCGTCTTTAGTGAAAACAGCCGTGTCAGATGGGGTTGTATGGATTGATTCTGAACGCACTGAGAGAGTGAAAAGTGAATAAAAAAAAAAGCTAACCTTTACAAAGATCATAAATTGCACCGGCTGTTACAGACTGAAATCAAATGTATGTTTTTATTCTAAAACAGTAAGACTAAGAACAGTTTACTTCTCAAAAGGGAGGGGCAGGATCGAACCCGTGACCCTTGATTCCAAGCGGGGCTGTATCTATTGAACCACGGAGTCAGTTATATTAAACTGGTGTCAATGTCGCATGTTAAGGCGGCTTTTTCTTTCTGCAGTTATATGTTTGAATAAAAGTGCAATTGTGTTATTCTTGTGAAAATGTTTCTTTGCTATTTGGACTTCAGGCTTCATACATTATATAGTTTATGCCTACATTTTGTCATCTACTACTAGAATATAAAAAAAAGTTTCTGTTTTAACAATGTGTTGACACAGATTACTGTAGAAACGGAACAGACATGAAATGCGTGTGTTCCAAACAACGATCTATTATTTCACTCTAAAACTCCACTTCACTCCCAGATTCTCAATCAAGGCATGAGCTGAGAGAAGTTCGTGCACGTTCTAAATTGGTGGGGGGATGGAATAGCCGGCTTCTCTTTATCAGCACATTTAGAGACAAAGGCGCTGGCGGAGAGGTGTGAAGGGATTTAAGAAGAAGTTTAAGGTGGGACGGAATTACGGGTTTTTTCGTAGGCTCTGGTAATTCTAGTGTTAAAGCACATATAAATGCTTTCCGTAAAACTGTTCTCACTTTGTTGAGAAGAAAATGCTGTACCTACAATATTAGATTTAGATACCACACTGGCCAGTACAAAATGCTGCACTTAAGACCTAGCACACATGTGCTGCCTGATGGGAACTGTTTTTCTACTTTGTAATATAGGAGACATCTCAAAAACCCGTGCCAATCTCCAAATATGTCATACACCTGATATTTTAAATTAGACCAATGTAAACTTGTATGCAAAATTTTGTGAAAATTGGTTAAGCTGTTTCTGCTTGATTGACAAGCAAACATTCAAGAACAGATTAAGATTTTATTTCTATACATAAAGCCCACAGCTTATTTTGTTTTACAAACATGCTTGTGCTTAATGTAACCTTTTCAAAAGTGATAAAATGATGGCAAGGTTAGAATTTACATTTATTGAACAAATGTTTTGAAAAAGGAAACAATATATTCTTGGTAGACAAAAACTACTATACAATTTTATTGCTCTCCATGTGCAAACAAAGCGGTCATAACTCTATGCATCAGTGAATGGGATTACTTTGACGAATTGCGTAAATCAAGTTTCATTTTGACTAATACGTACTATTCAGTGTTGCATCTTACAGAGTATTAGAATAAATGTTAGCAAAAAAGAGACTGGACCAAGGGTTTAGAACTATATAAAGAACAAGCATATACACTTTGAGCATTAGATACAAATTAGTCTCAGTTTTAGCAATTATGGTATGGCTAAGGAGATATTATGGAGTTTAGTTTTTGCCAGTAAATTTCTGATGATATTTTTAACATCAGAAAGCTGAAGAGACACCTGAAAAGACAGTTAAAAAAATCTTCTAGCACTATTTATTATACCACGGAAGACTCAAAGAGTGTCTAAAGAGAACATGCTGGAGAGCTGAGCATAAACGCAGAAAAACTAAACTGATTATCCACTATGAGATATTGAAGGTTAAAATAACAGACCACCACCACAGTCCATCTTGAGAGGCAGTGTTATTTCTCTACAATTATAAACAATGCTAGTAATCCCAGAGTTTTATTCTCTACAATTGATCACCTGCTAAACCCAGGTTACTCAATGGAATGCCTCCAAAAAACATCCAGTCAAACTTGTGAAGCTTTTGCTGTATTCTTTAATCAAAAATTAATGATATTAGAAATATAGTACATCTCCCCAGTACTGATCCTCTTAAACCCCAGTATTCCATTATAAACAAATTAAATTCTTTCACCAGGATAGATTTACCTGATTTATTTAAAATAATTTCTCAACTGAGACAATCCACCTGCATCCTTGACCTAATACCAACAAGTTTTTTCAAGGAAGTATCTGGCGTGCTAATTGATTGTATTCTTGACATAGTAAACACGTCATTAGATATGGGGGTCTTCCCAGACAGACTTAAGACTGTAGTTAAACCCCTGCTCACGAAAATATAATCTTGACTCCTCTGCTTTTGAAAATTTTAGACCTATTTCTAACCTGCCTTTCTTAAGTAAAATCCTAGAGAAGGCACTTATTATGCAGATAAATGACCACCTCTATAAACATGCTATTCTTGGTAACACTCACTCACTACACTCAAAGTAGTAAATGACTTGCGGGTAAATGTAGACAGAGGCTGTTTATCTGTTCTCATCCTCTTAGATCTGAGTGCTGCATTTGATACCATTGATCACAATATTCTTAGAAATTGTCTTAGTCAATGGGTGGGCCTCTCTGGCAGTGTTTTAAATTGTTTTGAGTCCTATCTGGCAGGAGGAAAATTCTGTGTTAGTTGTGGTAATTATACTTCAAAGACATGATATTCTATATGATGTTCCACAAGGCTCTATCCTGAGTCTGCTGCTCTTTTCGATTTACATGCTTCCATTAGGTCAGATTATCTCGGGGCATAATGTGAGCTACCACAGCTATGCTGATGACACACAACTATATTTATCAACAGCACCTAATGATCCTGACTCTCTTGATTCACTGACACAATGTCTTATTTGTGTTTCTGAATGGATGAGTAGTAATTTTCTCAAACTAAATAAGGAGAAAACAGAAATTTTAGTGATTGACAAAAATGTAAATAAGGGTATTAGAAATAAACTTGATCCATTAGGATTAAAAGTCAAGACAGAGGTAAAGAATTTAGAGGTAACTATTGACTCTGACCTGAATTTTAAAATCACTCATTAATCAGAATACTAGGACAGCATTTTTTCCACTTAAGAAATACAGCAAAAGTTAGACCTCCTATAACATTGCAAGATGCTGAGAAATTAGTTCATGCTTTTGTTTTCATTCAGCTAGATTACTGCAACGCACTCCTCTCAGGACTACCCCAAAAAGACATCAATCGATTGCAACTAGTGCAGAATGCAGCTTCTAGAATCTTAACTAGGAATAGAAAATCTAAGCACATCTCTCCAGTTTTCATGTCAATATATTGGTTACCCGTGTCATTTAGAATTAGCTTTGAAATATTGCTTATATTTTATAAAGCCTTAAATCTTGCTCCATCCTATATTTCAGAATGTCTTTCACCTTATACCCCAAATTGTAACCTTAGATCTTCAAATGAGTGTCTACTTATTATTCCAAGAGCTAAACGTAAAAGAAGTGGTGAGGCAGCCTTCTGCTGTTATGCACCTAGCCAGGCTAATACAGTGGAGCACTTTAAAAAAACTGCTAAAAACACATTACTTTAACATGGCTTTCTCATAGCATTATTTTAGTTTAATCCTGATGCTCGTGTATTCAATTAAATATCATTATTGATGGTGGCTCCGAAATCCATACTAACCCCTACTTTCTCTGCTGTTCTTTTTCCAGTTTTCTGTGGTGGCGTTCTGCGCCCGAACAAAGCACCATGATGTCCCTACATTGATAGATTAAAGGCCAGAAGTTCTTCCATGTGAACCCTAAACACAGTGAGGACTGATTGAGGTCATTTATGTTTGGCAGATTGCCTAGAGGGGGCTAGGTGGTCTCGTGGCCTCAGAACCCCTGCAGATTTTTTTTTTCTTTTTCTGTCCTCCCTTGCCATCGGATCTTACTTTTATATCGGTTATTCAGTATTGCCTAATTTTATTTTTATGTATTTTGTCTTTTTTCATCCTGTAAAGCTCTTTAAGCTACTTTATCTGTATGAAAATGTGCTATATAAAAAAATGTTGTTGTTGTTACGATATTTATTCTCTATGTTCAAATGATACCATTTGAAATATTTGGCTGTGTGTCTATTTGTTAATTCATTTTTGTAAAGTGACCTTATGTATAAGATAAGGCACTATATAAAACTAGTACAAATCCCATAGATATGTTCTGTTAAAAATAAGCAAAAGTAATTTGTGTTGAACAAAATTAACTTTTGCATGCAAATTATCGATCCACATTTACCTAGAATAAAGCAAACAACAAAAAGCTTAAGTAGCCTAATACTGCAAAAAAAGTTTTTTTTAAAAAACAGTCCCACCATAACATTTAGGCAGCACAAAACAAATTCAAACTTGAGGTTGACAGAGGTGGCAAATTTTCAGAATTACCTTGGGCTCCTTTGCATTTTTTATGTTTTAAAAATATGTTAACATTGTTTACTATTTTGCGTTATCTGGAATTAGACTTGCATCTACGTTCAGACTGTCGATGCCATTAACCGTTTCTTTGCCCACAATTAGGCTGTATGTCAATTTGGGGTAACGCTGTAGGTGAACTTAAGTTTGGGGAGTATTTACCCCAATGTTTACAACGCACAATGTATCCTACGCCAAGAAAAACACAATGTTGTGTTTTTCAATGTTGATCTCTGGTGACAAAGTCAGAGAAAGTTTATAGAGAGAATTTTGCTACCTTGTCAGACCCAAAAAAGATTTTGTTATGGCACATATGATCATGAAATTTAACAGAATGTGGAAGGAGAAGAACCTCTGAGATTTAAATGCTGATTGAGCT
The DNA here is from genome assembly GCF_016835505.1 of Polypterus senegalus. NCBI lineage: Eukaryota > Metazoa > Chordata > Cladistia > Polypteriformes > Polypteridae > Polypterus > Polypterus senegalus. The sequence goes on along the minus strand of NC_053165.1, from coordinate 126,184,560 downwards.
CCATTTAACTGTACAAGGGGAACCACCAAAAAACTAGCTTAGAAATAGGCAGAGTCTTGTCAATAGCCACTAAACGTAAACAGTAAGTGAGCGATCCATTGATACAGAGCAACTACAGACAAGAAGGAAATGGCGAGCCACAAAACGATAGAAACAGCATTTGAGATTAGGAAAAATATTACATATATACACACTGACACACATTTATATGTACAGTAATCCCTCCTCGATCGCAGGGGTTGCGTTCCAGAACCCCCTGTGATAGGTGAAAATCCGCGAGCCATATGTTTGTATGGCTATTATTATATATTTTAAGCCCTTATAAACTCTCCCACACTGTTTATAAATATTCTCCGCACAGTTATACAGGAAACCCTCGTTTATCGCGGTTAATCCATTCCAGACTCTACTCTGCGATAAATGAATTTCCACGAAGTAGGATTCTTTATGTATAAATCTAATATTTTTGCAGTTAGAGCATAGAAAACCGGTTTACCTTCTAAATACGTTTTTTAACATTATTAGAGCCCTATGAACACCCTTTAGTCAAAAGTTAAAAACTGTGCTTCATGACAAATCAGAGAGGACAGTTGTTTCTCACAATTAAAAGAATGCAAACATATCTTCCTCTTCAAAGGAGTGCACGTCAGAGCAGAGAATGTCAGAGAGAAAGAGAGACAGAGAGAGAAAAGCAAACAATGAAAAATCAATATGAGCTGTTAAGCTTTAAAGTATGCGAAGCACCGCAATAAAGCGGCTGCAAGAAAAAGGGAGCAATGTGAAGGTAGTCTTTCAGCATTTTTGAGAGGAGCGTTCATATCCTCTAGGCAAACAGCCTCTGTGCAAACAGCCTCTCTGTTCACACCCCCTCCGTCAAGAGCAGAGAATGTCAGAGAGAGTGAGAGAGACAGAGAAAAGCAAACAGTCAAAAATCAATACGTGCTGCTAGAGCTTTTAAGTGTACGAAGCACCGCACGGGAAGCACATCATATATCATTGAGGAGTTTTATTTAATATGTAATACGTGCTCTGATTGGGTAGCTTCTCAGCCACCCACCAAAAGCGTTCCTTGTATGAAATCAACTGGGTAAACAAACTGAGGAAGCATGTACCATAAATTAAAAGACCCATTGTCGGCAGAAATCCGCGAACCAGCAAAAAATCCGTGATATATACATTTAGATATGCTTGCATTTAAAATCCGCGATGGAGTGAAGCCACGAAAGTCGAAGCGCGATATAGCGAGGGATCACTGTACACATATATATATATAGGGTGGTCCAGACTGAATTATGCAATTTTCATCACGCTAGAACTTAAGTTTATTACATAGAAAATCACCCGAAAAATGCTGGACCATCGAGAAGTTTGCGAACTATCGACATGAAGAATCGTCGTTGCACTGAACTGGAATCGTCCCCGCATAAATCAAGATCATCCAGACGATCTGGATCTGCATAATTAGATCTGGACCACCCTGTACATATATTCATACACTAGCAAAATACCCGAGCTTCGCAGCGGAGAACTAGTGTGTTAAAGAAGTTATGAAAAAGAAAAGGAAACATTTTAAAAATAACGTAACATGATTGTCAATATAATTGTTTTGTGACTGTTATGAGTGTTGCTGTCATCAAGGATTTGATTACCATTAGGTCTTTCAATCAGGTTTGTATTTGGAGGACGTGTTGTGTTCAAGTTACATTCCGTGTTAGTCAACCGTTGTAAAGATAACACCTAGTGCGACTACACTAACACCCTTTCAGAAGCATGTCTGTTGTAAGCGCAGTGCAGGGCGAGGAACTTGAACTTAGTGAACCGCTGGTTGATGTGCGTCCGCTGCCTAGGCCGCGTCACGTTACGGTCAGAGCCCCTCTCGAGGAGGAGTTGAGCCTGCTGGATACCCTGTGTGTCTCCAGTCCGGAGCAGCCCGAGATTGGCGAGGGACAGCTTCTGCAAGACCTGACGTTGCGCCTAGAACAGCTAGAGACGCAGGTTGATGACATCGCCCGCAGTTTTCTAAATCATGATGAAACTGTCCATGATCTTATCGATGCCACGGCCGCCCAAGTTTCCGGAGAGGCGGTTGTGAGGGTGCAGCGTCTGGAGCAGTCCTTCGCGAAGTGTGTGCAGCGCCTGGAAGCCAATATGAGAGAGGAGATCAGGAGGCAGGTGCAAGAGAGCTGGCGTGCCGTCACGCAGCCACTGGGGCAGTCGACTCCTGTAGCGGGAGTGAGGAACGACTGGGGACAGTCGGCCTTGTCCGTTGCAGTACCGCGGATGGAGTTTCCAAAGCTGGCCCCTCAGTGTGCACCCACGGGCATTGTCGACTTTGTAGAGGAGGTCGACATGTTCGTGGAGCTGCATCCTCTGAGTGGAGCCGAGCTGCGGGGATTCCTGAACACAGCACTCAGCGGGCCGACACGCTCTTGGTGGTTTGCTGAGCGGCACAAGTACAACTCCTGGGCGGAGTTTCGCGCTGCTTTCCTGAATGCGTTCCTCTCTGACGAATACCAGGCGCTGTTGGAAGAAAAGCTCCGGACCTTTGTGCAAAACCATCGCGAGAGCCTCCGGGACTTTGTCTTTGAATTCCGTGCGTTGTGTCTGAAGTGGCGATCTGACATGCGTGAGGAAGAGATATTGCGACGTGTCCTTGATGCATGTGACCCTCGGGTGGCTGCTACTCTGAGGGGGGTCGTGAAATCGGTCGATGAGTTGGTGAAGGTGGGGTCCCGAGTGGAAAAGGATTGGGCGGCTATCGGGCTTAGTGGGTCTCGAAAGGGTCCCACGTCTCGAGATGTCCCCTGTCCGAAACCACGAGGGAAAGCCCCAGTGGATCCCCGGGCCGATCTCACCTTGGTGCAAGCCACCTTGCCCCTCTTAGTGGTGCCCATACAAGTGCGGGTGTCACTGGAGAGGCAGTCGAGATACAGGGAGCACTTATACCCTTATGAAATACAGCTTGTGGGAAAAGCTTAAAGTGCCTCATGAGCAGTTAAGGGAAAGTGCAAAAGTAAAATTCTTTCTTGCGGATGGAAGGGCGACGGGCAAAGGGCAGGGTTCCCATGAGGTTCTGCTTACATGAGACACACTGGGAGACAGAAGTTTACATCCTGGAAGATGACCACCTGTCAATGCCCTTGTTACTGGGAATGGACTCTCTGGTGTCGGTAGGTCTTACCATCCATCTGTCGCGGCTGGAGTATGAGTTGCCGGGGGGTGGAGTCCATCGGTTTGGGACGAAGGCTCAAGGTAATCTGGTTTGGCCTAACTTGTGTTATTACCTCGCGCAGTTGGTGGACAGCCCAGCCCAGTAGAGAAGGCTATTCTTGAACAGCGGAGCTTGTTCAGCCGCTGCTTAGGAGGTGGCACTCTGTGTGGACGGACAAATTGGGTCGGACTGAGGTGGTGTGTCATCACATTCACACAGTCGACCCTGTCCCTGTTCGGCACAGGGCTTACAGAGTGTCGCCTCTGAAAAGAGGAATAATCAAGGAGTGGGTCGACCAGATGTTGGCGGATGGGGTCATTGAGCCTTCCACCTCGCCTTGGGCTAGCCCTGCGGTGCTCGTTCAGAAGGCCGACGGACCTACCGATTCTGTTGACTATCGGGAGCTGAACAAGAAGACCTTAGATGATGCTTACCCCATGCCCCTCATTCATGACATCTTGGAGTCTTTGCATGGGGCAGCGGTTTTCAGCTCCCTTGATCTGAAGTCCGGGTATTGGCAGGTGAGGATGGGGAAGAGTAGTATGGAGAAGACCCGTCATCACCCCGGAGGGGTTGTTCCAGTTTCTGGTGATGCCCTTTGGACTTAAAAACGCTGGGGCGTCATTCCAACGGCTAATGGAGCAGGTCCTCCGGGGACTCATTGGAAAGACCTGTTTCGTGTATATTGATGACATCATCGTATTCTCCCCATCTGTCTCACAACATCTGAAGGACCTTGATCACATCTTCCAGCGACTGCAGAAGGCTCATCTGACACTCAACACCGCAAAGTGTAGATTTCTACAGGACCATCTAAACTTCCTCGGCCATTTGGTGTCGGCAGGCGGGGTCCGGGTAGACCCAAAGAAAATTAAGTCCATCTTGGACTACCCAGCGCCAGGAGGTAAAAAGTCTCCAGCGCTTCCTGGGGATGGCTGGGTGGTTCCACAAATTTGTGCATGGGTTTGCCGACATCGCTGCCCCTTTGTTCCAGCTGCTGAGGAAGGGATCCCCCTGGGAGTGGTCACCAACGTGCCAGGACTCCTTTGAAAGACTTAAACAGGCATTGATATCACCTCCAGTCCTGGCACAGCCTGATCCCAAATTAACCTTCCAGGTCCACACAGATGCAAGTGACCTCTGGCTCGGCGCCGTTCTTGCTCAAACAAATCAAGGAGAGGAGAGAGTGGTCACGGTCACTGAAGGGCGCTGAGTATAATTATTCCACCACTGAGAAGGAATGCCTCGCTGTCGTGTGGGCTGTGGAAAAGTGGCGTCACTTCCTGGAGGGGACATCCTTTGAAGTCTACACCGACAATAGGGCTCTGACCTGGGCATTCAATTGCCCGAAGACCACGTCTAGACTTACAAGGTGGGTTTTGCGCCTCCAACAGTTCATGTTCAGGGTGTGCTATCGGAAGGGTTGTGCTAATGTGGTGCCCGATGCCTTATCCCGGGTGCATGAGCCCGCACCGATGGTATGTGCGGTATCGGTCTCTAACCCTTGGCCTGATCTTCCCCTGAACATGCAGGAAATTGTTCACTCTCAAGCAGCATTATAGGGAACTTCAAGGGGCACTCTATCGCTGCGTTCCTACAAAAGACCGGGGTTACCATTATCAGTTGGTAGTGCCCGAGACATACGTGCTCAAGTTCCTACAATATTACCATGACAGCCCGATCGGTGGTCACCTTGGACGTACTAAGACGCTGTTTAAAATCTTGGAGGTGGCATGGTGGCCGACGATACGCAAAGACGTCTGGTCCCATGTCCAGACTTGTACCACCTGTCAGCAATACAAAACCCCACCTGGTCTCCCCTCAGGACAGCTCCAGCCAGTAACCATCACTACCCCGGGGGAGAGCCTAGGCGTGGACCTAATGGGACCATTACCCACTAGTAAGGACCGGAAGACCTACCTGATGGTGGTTGTGGACTATTTTACCTGATGGGTGGAGCTATTCCCCATGGCTAATGCCACAGCCAAGAAGATATGTTCCACCCTGAAGGATGAGATCCTTACCCGATGGGGAGTGCCGAAGAACATCATCTCAGACCGGGGCCCGCAGTTTACCAGCTCAGAGGCCAAAGAATTTTGGAAGCAATGGGGGGTGGTTCACCTGAAGACAACAGCGTACCATCCCCAATCTAATCGCACTGAGCGGGTGAACCAGACCCTGAAGACAATGATTGCATCCTTCGTCGGAGACCATCATCAGGATTGGACAAAGTGGCTGCCTGAGCTGCGGTTCGCATTGAACACGGCGGTGCATGAGGTTACGGGTGAGACCCCTGCATTGTTAGCTTTAGGCAGACAGCTAAACGGTCCACTAGAGAGGATAATTAATCATAAACCACCCAATCCAGACACCTCAATACATGATCATTTGCAAACACTACAACTTACACACAACAGGTAAAGGAGAGGATGGTGAGGTCCCAGTCCAGACAATCTCAGTCATACAACCGGAGACATAAGCCTGTGCAATTCTCAGTTGGGGAGAAAGTCTGGATCAGGACTCATCCCCTCTCCAAAGCCTCCGATAAATTTACAGCTAAACTGGCTCCGAAGTGGTTCGCCCGGCAACTATAGTCCAAAAGAAAGGACCAGTGACCTATGCAGTAGAGTGGGGATTGCCGGGGACGAAGAAAGTAGACACTGTTAACATCGCTAACCTCAAGCCTTGGTTCGGCCGTACACCACGGCCTGGGGAGGGGGATTGTAGCAGTGCTACCATTGGTTAGAACTGCATCTCCCAGCAGTCCTTGCAGGGCTGTTGGGGCAAAGGTGGCCAGAGGGGTTCAAAAGGAGGGCAGGGGACGAAGAGGAGGAAAGTTTTGTTCTTGTTTGTTTGGTGCTTGTTATAACTGTTGAACTGCCTGTCGTTGTCTGCTTTACATCTTCGTGTCCTGGATTGAGTTGCTTGTTGGGGTCTGGAATCATTCGTCTACCTGTTTACTGTTACGGAGGACGTTGTCTGGATTCATTGGCTTTCACGGAAGAAGGAGCGCTCCTGAACCATTCATCTGTCACCTTACTTCAGCAACTACCGGTAGGACTGTGTTTTTCCATTTCCCTCGCTTCATTTAAATCACTGGACATAACTTCACCGCTGATTATTTCATACATGGACTTTACTGCGTGTTTGTCGTGTTTATCTGTTAATTGTAATATCGCCGAAGGGATCAGGGGTGGTATTATTGTTTTCATTTAGTTAATTTAATTTCATTATACTTTTTTATCGTTTAAGTTCCCAGTGCGTTTTCTTTGTCTCTGTAGTGTGTGTGTGTGTGTGTATGGGTCGTGCCAAGGCTGGGGTTGTCCCTGGTAATCCTCATATAAAATAAATAAATCACCGTCTTCCACGACGGTGTGAATCTTTAGCGGCTTCTGACCGCTTACAAGCCGCTCGGAGTACATACACCGAAGGTTCTCAGCTGTGCTTGTGCTATGTCGTGTGATCTTGCGATGTCCATGGCTTTATTTAATGTTAGCTAAGACCTGGCACTTAAAAGTGTCTCTCGCACGTTTGCTGAGTTTGTGCCTGACCATCTCATCTTCGTTTGCAAAAGAACAGTCCTTCGCCCGCAAATATTTCACGGACGGCCTTATATGGGCAGGTACAACTCCGCCTCTCACGGCGACCGAGCTGCAGGCTATAGCCGTATATATGGACGAAAGTAGGTTCCAGTTATGACCATTACGCGTAGAATTTCAAAATGAAACCTGCCTAACTTTTGTAAGTAAGCTGTAAGGAATGAGCCTGCCAAATTTCAGCCTTCCACCTACACGGGAAGTTGGAGAATTACTGATGAGTCTCACTGAGTGAGTGAGTGAGTTAGTCAGTCAGTGAGGGCTTTGCCTTTTACTAGTTTAGATACACTTTCATAATGCAGAAAACCATTACAAATGGCAATATTCAAATTAAGCCTCCACACATTAGTCCAAAACTGGCAGCATCTGTTAGTGGTGGTAATCTAACTCAAACCCCCCTCCCAAGTTCAGTAAAACACTCTCATTGCCAAAAGCTACAGACCAAAATTAAACAACAACCGTTTGAAACTAACATGAAAGAAACCACGATTATAAGTCTAATTTTAGGTGCAGCATCACAGACCCACCTGGGAGATCAGATAGGGGTGGGGAAAAGTAGGTTTACAGTTATGAGTACATGAAAGACGTGTTTATTCTTGTATTATTTATATTACTCTTTATTTGTCTTATTATGATTAAAATGTGCTTGAGTGTAGCAAACATAACCTGCAGGTCTTTGTCCATACAAGCAACTGTAAACCTACTTTTGCCCTTATTTATTATTGTATTATTTATATTACTCATCTTATTTGTCTTATGATTAAAATGTGCTTGAAGAAAAAAAAAAAAAAAAAAAATGTGCTTGAGTGTAGCAATCATAACCTGCATATCTTTTTCCATATAAACTGTAAACCTATTTCTGCTCAACCCTGTATACATACACACTGTCTTCAGAAAGTATTCAGTTCTCTTCATTTTGTACATATTGTATGTTGCAGGCTGATGCTAAAAACAATTACATTTACTGTTTTCCTTCAACAAACAACACTCAAAACCTTAGAATGATAAAGTAATATCTGAATTTTATGAATTTTTGAAAAACTAGGGGGCTGCGCCACCTGCTTGCTTCGCTCACCCACCCCCGTGTTTGGTTTACCGGATATACAATTTAAAGAGATTGTTATTTTCGTGGGAATTGTTACATATGCATTACTTTCACTTTAAAATCTTTTATAAAAACAATACTTGTCCTTTATTTCCGGCCCTGGACATGGTTACATTCTATGCCTAAAGCCCTAACAGCACTAGCAGAATTTCAAAAGATATGTGGATTTAAAATTAATTTGAACAAAAGTGTGCTCTTTCCAGTGAATTCTCTAGCAAACATTAGATTAGACACGTTCCCTTCTATCATTGCAGATCAGTTTAAATACCTAGGGGTCAATATCACAAGTAAATACAACGCTCTTTCAACAAAATGAATGCTGTTTCCATGGATAAAATGAAACAAGCCATGCATAGATGGTCTACCTCCATCTTATTTTAGCATGGAGAATTCACATTGTGAAAATGAATATCCTCCCAAAGTTTCTGTTCCTATTTCAAAACATCCCCATATACATTAACAAATTTTTAAGAAATTAGATTCAATCATAACCTCATTTATTTGGAATTCAAAAAAATCCATGCATTCAAAAGGCAACCCTAGAACGACCTAAATCAAAAGGGTGCATGGCTCTACCTAATTTTCAATTTTATGACTGGGCAGCAAACATACAAGCTATAAAAACCTAGACATTGACACAAATAGATGAACACACACTAGCTTAATCTGCAATAGAAATGAAATCCTGCAGCACTTCTTTATATTCCTTGCTATGTATACAAGTAAATACAAGCTATTGTCAATATACTAACAACCCATTTGTCCTTAATTCACTGAGAATATGGAACCAATGTAGGAAGCCCTCTAAGTAAGAGAATATTTTATTTGTGGCACCTCTACAAGATAACCACCTTTTCCCACCCTCTCGTACTAACTCAGTTTTTAATGTTCAAA